>NW_011342823.1:0-4163 GCF_000735185.1 Notothenia coriiceps | reverse complement strand
AACCAGATGATTTATGATAAAACTGGAAGAAAATGTGTGTGTATGCGTGTGTGTGTGTGTGTGTGTGTGTGTGTGTGTGTGTGTGTGTGTGTGTGTGTGTGTCCTATAATCTCCCCCTCCCAGTGTGTTTGAGCAGCTGAGTAAAATGGGAACCTGTAACAGTCATAAATCCTCCCAGTTTAGAGCTGACAGCTGCTGGGAGGCTTTTTCTGGTGCACCACCAGCCTCACATCCGTCCCAAACACAGTTAGTTGTGATTTAGTTTTGATGTTAAATAATTAAACCCAGATTCACCCCCACTGCAGACTGTTTAGTTGGGATTAGTCTAGAAAAAGTTTCTCAAATGCACAGTTTTGATGCTTTGAGCACCATACAATTTAATTTATATGTATTACATTTGAGCAAATCATGACTTTAATTAACCTCAAATAAATAGTCAGACATGCAAATGGTTTACATTAGTAAACAATTGCTTCCATTACTTTCATTTTGTTACACCAGATAGTTTTGAGTCTGTTTGTCTATTGTAATGTGTATATGATTTACTAGAGCTAAATGTACTGAATGGATTTCTATTACTGTGTGTGCAGGAGTACATCTGACACACAGACAGATGAAAGGAGCAGTCAGCTGTTACAGACTACAGCTAAGCTGACTCAGAGGAAACCAAGGACATCAGAGAAATGTCTTTACAGTTTAGCAAACTGAGCATTCATTTTCTTTGTAGAAGATCATGTGTTTATTTTATTTTCAAATATCACAGGCTGTTCTGGTCTTTATACTTTGTCTCCTGATAGATAAATTACTTACAGTCCTCTGACTGACTTCGTTCTGAATGCATTTCGACTACTCTGTTGTTTTTTAAACAAAAGGAAATAGTGCATTTGTTGAGGACTATTTTTTGCAACATCTGGTCACCCTGGTTGGTAGTGGTCTTTGTGTGAGATGCATCCTTTAACCTCGAGAATTAAAAATAAACATAACCCTTAAAAACGTAACTAAACATTTGAAGAGTCCCCACATGATCCCTCTAAAGATGCTTCCAGAAGAAAATTCCTGAAGCGTTTGTTTTAGGCTCAGCTGCCACCATCGACCTCTCTGTCTGGCATTTAACAAACTTCTGAAGACAACTGCTACTGGTCCCAAACAGACACACTGAACCAACATCTATAAAGAGACCAGGCTGCTGAGGTATTTTCATTTACCTCTCTTTTCTTCTCCCGGCAGCAGACAGGAATTAACTGCTGCAAGATGGCAGAGTAAGTCCTGATCTATACTTTATGAATCTACAAAACTCACAGAATCACAGGTAATCATATTTGTTCTTCTGTCTTACTGTTTCTCTGAAGGAAAAAAGTATCGACGAGTCGGAAGAATCAGATCAAGGTAAAGTCGGATCAAGCTTTTGTTTTTTGTTTTTCAAATGTTGTGAGGTAGTGTTTACAAATTGTAGGGATTGAACTGAAACACTATCACCATCATAAATACAATTTCAAATTAATCTACTGTAATTTGCAGTTTAATCAAATGTTTTTTATTAAGAAGGTTTCCTGTTAATTTTGGTACTAACTCTTTTCTCAAAAAATATGAACAATTGACTGGGATGGCCTCCTTGGAGTTTTCTGACCTCAACCAAACTCCACCACTTTCTATTTTTAAACTCCATGACCTTTTCTCTTGTGCCACTCTCAGGATAACTACTGACAATAGAGGAATCTAATCAGCAAACATTTTGATAATACATTCATAATTTAAGTCATGTGTAACACAAAGTTGGCAAACATGTACTTGTTCCAGCTTGCCCAATACAATTATTTGCTGCTTTTCTCTGTTTTGCATGATTTTAAAGTTAAAATGTATATTAGATTTTGGACATTTCAACACACTATTATTGATAGGTTTTCATATTTTCTGATATTTTACTAAACAATTACATTACATTACATGTTACTTGTTAGACGCTTTTATCCAAAGCGACTTACATACTGTGGGCAATCCCCACAGGAGCAATTTGGGGTGAAGTGTCTTGCCCAGGAAAACAACGACATGCTGACTGCAGTGGGGTTTGAACCTGTGATCCCCTGAGCCGAACACCAACGCACAACCTACTGCGCCACACGCCTCCCTAATTCATGAACTATTAATTGATAAAAAAAAGTGTTGAAGAAAAAATTATCCTCAGATTAATTAAGATAACTGGGCATTATTGATACTTCAAATATCAGTTTTTTCATTATCATATATTTGTATTATTTCTTCTTTGTTTGACCAATATGTGAATGAAGAAATGTAGAATAATTGTAACATCAATTTAACACAGTAACAACATTTAGATCAATAAAAAATGAGAAAGGTGGAAAAACATATATTCATGTTTTTTTTATTTTATTTTCCTGAAAAAAACTTAACACAAACTTAACTTTAGAAAGTGCACCAGAATAAATAAAGTATTATTGACAGTCTGAAACATTGTTAGGGGGGCTTAACCTATTGAAGTGTAATGAACATTTCAGCCTCTGTTACCAGCACTAGAGGCTTTAATCCAGTTAATATCCATTATGTGGCCAACACATGTGTATTGTGTATTAAGACAGTTAGAAAGCAGATTCTTATCTTATAATAAACACTGGATTGAGACTTCCGGTCCTCATGGTCATCCTCTCCTCCTCCTCTTCCTCTTAGAGCTTGATGCTCCAGATCAGCCAGACGATTCTGGAGGAGGAGGCGCGGGAGGCCAAGCGGGAGAAGATAAGACACATGGAGGAGAACTGTCCCTCCGTCTCCATCCCAGGAACCATGCCGGATCTCCAGGTAAAACTCAACATCACCTTTATGTTGGGTGGCGGCAGAAGAAACACAACAGACACAGGAGATGTTAGTCTTAGCAGCTTTAAATGGCCGGTTGATACTGCATAGCCAAATGGGTTGGCACTTTAGCATTCAACAACAATTCCCATGTCTTTTAGTGCCGTTAGGGAAACTAAAATACCATGGGAACTCCCACTGTTAAACTTTTTTTTAGGAACACACTCTACTATAATCCACTGGAGACATTTTTCACTTTTCCCAACACTTCTAATTTAAATATGTGAGAATCTCTATGGTCTCTCTTTACATTGTCCTTTTACTGTCCAGCTATTTTTGCCAGGTGAACATACATTTAGCAATTTGTCCAATATTCGCTATTAAGTATTACAGTGTAATATATATGTACCCAATCACATCTCTATACTACCTCATAGGTCTATATCATGCCTTTTTTTCCTCAACCCTATTTTCTCTCTTAATTGCTCTTTCTTTCTTTTCCTTTCTATTACAACAATCAGGAGCTCTGTCGGAAAATTCACAAGCAGATTGATTTGTTGGACGAGGAGCGATACGACATGGAGAACAAAGTGAATAAGTCTGACAAGGAGGTAGGTCGTTTTTTTAAATGTTATTTTTTATTTAAAGCTTAATTTCAAGAACCAATATTAGCTACACCATATTTTAAGTACCAGGGCTGATCATTTGAACCATATGTCAGGAGGCCACAATTGTTCACTCATCCCCAAATTCTTGATTTTTTAGATTTGTTCTTTCTTTCCACTCGGGTCATTCTCCATCAGTGCTGGGCAAGTTACTTCCAAAATGTAATATATTACATATTACTTATTACTCTCTTTTGAAAGTAATAAGTTACATTACAATATTACTGTCTCTGAAATGTAATGAGTTACACTACTTTAGTTACTTTTTAGTTACTTTCACCAAAATAACCGCAAAAGAATGGCTAGGTATTTTAAATGCTAAAATGTAGTTATTGTACATCCAGTGAAGGGCAATGTGGTATTGCATAACAACTGTAGGTCCTTAAGGCTACTAACAACTTTTATTACACGGCTTAGTTGAATACTCGATTCTGATTGTAAATTCTTAACATGTGACACGTTGTTAATACAGCAGTGTAGCCCACTGTCAAGGACTATAATGAAGATTTCTAAGGAGGATCAAGAAAGAGAAAGGAAAAGAGGTTAAAAGACGGAGCGCTGGACGTCAGATAAATCACCAGAAGAAGGCAGAGAGGAAGTAAACCATAACAGGACACGGAATGGGCTCTGTAGTTTGTTTAGTATATGGCCATGTACAGGCCCGGTTCCAGAACAAAATGACTCAGGGTGCAT
>NW_011342822.1:0-3426 GCF_000735185.1 Notothenia coriiceps | reverse complement strand
GCAAATACCAGTAATGAATGTACTGTCTGGCTAATGCATATCAAAACAACTTACCATAACAGTGTGTGTAGCAAGGGCAAGTCTGGGCTTGTCTAAAACGCTGTGTGTGTAAACCAACTATACTCCATTTTCCCTCTTGGAAGGGGTCCCTGTTTTTAGGCAGCTCCCGATTCTCTGTTAACTGTGCCTGCGCCAGCTTCTCACTGGATAACACAGCTGCCGTTTCAAGCTGTGATGGTGCATATTACTTACTTCTAATAACATACTGTAAATCAAGGTATTAGCTTATTTACTATTTGCATAACATCCTGATAAGTGTGTTAACTTATGCACTTGTGTAACTGTATACGTGTGTCTACACATGCATTCATCAGCATTCTTGCATACAAATAGCACCTGTTATTGAAGGACTGGCGGTGTTCTCGCACTACTGGATTGGGAAAGACTGGTGTGGTCAGAGAGAGCCAGATCCCTTCTCATAAATCTCTGCTACTCTATACTCTGGAGAAAAGTTTCTAAAGGAAAAAAAACAAGAATGAACACACATGGATATGGATTCAGGGAGAGGGTAAGAGAGGGTTGGAGGGGTGGAAACCACCCAAGATAGTTAAGAGAATTGCATGTGGTAAGTGACATTCAAAAGGGAGGATCCTTGGTTGATTGAAAACAGCAGTATGGATTAATGGAAGTGAAAGGTCCAGGATGTGTATGTTCCCCAACATGTGTGTGGGCATTTGAAGTGTGCAAAAGGAGGTTTGCGTTCTACTGTATTACATTTGCAATACATACAATGTACAAAAACGCATTTGCAATATAATGTACAAAATGTTTGCTTTTGTGTAAGTGTGTTTGAATTAACTCAATGAGCCATAACAGAAAGCATATGAGTCACTTTATGGTCAGATCCAAGGTTTTATTAGAAGCCGTCTCTAAAAGAAACAAACTCTCAGGGCTTGCTGGTTTACATCATGCCATGCAAGGTTTATCTGCTTGACTTCTCAAGATCAGAAGGATCAAACAATATGATCCATTGGTGTATCACATAATTAGCTCCAACAAAACACAACTCAAGTGCCCTTAGAGAGGGGAAAGGTTGTCCTTTTACCTGTCAAATCAACACTAGCCATGTCTAAAGTGCAATGTAGCTGATTGAGTATTTATTTTGTTATAACATTTACACCTCGGTTGAAAATAAACTAAATTGTGCGCAGAGAAAATAACAAATGTCCTTTTAAAACATCTGCATAGTTTTATCCTGCCTGGGGCTAACACTTTACACAACATAAAACACTTTCGGCAAATTGACCCTCTTTACACCTCACATTGAAATCAATCTCGTATCTAGATTGTATCTCCGATAACATTCACACCCGGTATTAATGGTTTCCATATTGAGATCCAGCTGAGATCTGATCTCCATGTCCAGCTCAAACAACCAAATGTCACATCCCCCTCTCGTTTGCACGCTAAGCAGAGAAAAGTGCTGTTTATATAATTGCTTTGATTTACCAGTCATTGGCATTACTATAGGACGCGTGAAAGGAAAGTGATCTTGAACTTTTTGGATGAAGACTGGTTGTCAAACTCAAGTATGCAGCATTTCTTATTTCCAGAACACTGCAATAATTATCCAGAAGAGAAACACTTGCACGAGGTGGTTTTGGCGATCTGATTACAATCTGGCCCTAATGTATTTTTCATGCATTAAGACCTGTACTTTGATGTGGTCAAGCACCAATAGATTACAATCTGAACACCAAAAATGCATTAAATACCCTTTTTAAATCTTTAAATCCATTCTTAATCGTAAGATTCTTTATCTTTAGTTTCTTAGTTTCCCTGTTAAGCCCCAAAGACCCCGTCGGCGGGTCTTTTTTTCTTTTCTTTTTACGACACTGTGTCTCAGGGCTTCTTGATATTTAAAAAACTATGAATGTGTCATACCCTCCTAACGGGAAGAAACTCAGCTAACTGATGATACGAACCATTTTTACCGAAACAAAACACAAGTCTCACAAGAAGGGTCTAAATGAGCCCTGAGCGACGCACTTAGCACAAAACTCTAGGTATAAATCGATCGATATACTTATTGGATCCGCACAAACAAGTTTAACTAACATCCTGAGATTCCACAGATTATAGAAATATAAGTATCATCACTGAGCGATCAGAACTCGCGACAGGGGAAGCAAATACAGAAAACACACGACATAGCTTTAGATAGCAAAACACCGAGATATGTTCACCTTTAGCTGTTATTCTGATCAAAAGTTGTGTTCAATGGCATTAAAACGAGAAAAAACGCGGCTGAAGGTTAATCTATATGTTAATCCAATGTGTCTGTCACTTTGAAAACATTATTGATAATCCATAATCCATTTGTATGCAAAAATCTGGGAATTAATTTTAGCTGCTAATGGTAGCCACCAGAGTGTATCGCAGCTTCCGGTTTTGCCTACGCGTCACTCTCACTCCTTATTTGGTAACGTGTGTGTGTATGTGGAACTTCTCCTCGATTCCATTGGCTCTAGCAGTTAAAAAGAGATGTCAATCTCATCAAAATCGACCAAGGGGGGCCAGAGATAGGTCAAATGCACCCAAATGACCCCAGAAGTGTTGTTTTTTTTGCTAAATCTCTCTATAAAGGTCAAATTTCACTTGTTTTGCATCAATCTTGACACAGGGTACTTATTATATGTTATGGTTTGGATTCCTAAAGCGTTCAGTCTACTATCCCGTCATTCAAGGGTGGTTTTCACTATAAGTAATGTTTTTTTTTGAACGGACACTATAATTAAAAAATGTTTACTCTGTTCAATCTGAATTTACTTTAAAATAAAAAAAATCTATATTGATTCTGACTCTTCTACATACAACTCACAGGTTTATCATTGCTTTGAGAAAAAAGATTATTCATGTTCCCCTTTTAGAAGTGTAGTTATGGTCATTTGTTCTGGGAATGTCATTTTCGAGCCTGAGACCTGGAAAACAGGCTCGGGGCTTAGGCTAATTGTTTACTTTTATTAAAGAAAACATCTTAAGTATTGTATGTCACTTACTGTATGTTAATTTGCAGCTTCTGTAGCTCGTCTTTTGATATTTTGTCAGTCAAAATGATAATTTACTAAGTGTAAAAGTCAACACATAATACAGATAGAAACAGCTGTGAAGGATTAACCTCTGAAATACCCTTAAAGAGCAACTTGCAGGTTTTTTTTTGTGTGCTAGATTTATGCTTAACATTGCCTGAAAATTACAATTAAAAAAGTTAATGCAGGATTTGATATGTTTTACGAGACATAAGGGCAGGAATTCAGAGGGGAAAGGAGCCGTTTTGAGCTCTGCTACTAAAAACTGCTTTTTGTTAACGTCATACGTCAAACGCGTCCTATTACGTCACATGGGGGAGTTAACTTTCTCGGACTC
>NW_011342821.1:0-3912 GCF_000735185.1 Notothenia coriiceps | reverse complement strand
TCTATATTTCTATCATTGACCTTTTACTTTCCCCCTATGAAAGTATGTACTCTTAATATTTTTTTCATCAAATAACATTATTCAACAAAAATAACATTCTTCAACAAAAATAATTCAATAACCTGCTTTAACCACTAGGCGGTGCACGCAAGGTACACACAGCATACTAATAATAACTTTGTATTATTAGTGTAGGACACTTATGAATAACATCTGAAGATGTGTAGTTTTATTCATGTTTTTACATAATTTGACAGGATATTGCTATACTATTTCTCATGTTTTACTTCTACACATTAATATCTGATTTGTAAAACATCACAGGAAGAAAGGTATATCCATCATTTAATGGTAAGCTATTGAAATTGTGAGTCTCCCATCACCCAAATCCCCTGACTATTCTCTCAACTCAGTATTTACATTCTTATATTCAAAGAAAATCAGTAATATCTTTAAAAACTACAAGTCCTTTTCTATCAGCTGTGCACCGTTATGTTGCAGATATAACCTACCAATTGGATCAAATATAAAAGTCAACCGAATTACTATTGATGCTGCAAGGAGACGTATTTTGTGAAAATAAATGTAAGATGTTTTTTAATTGTTGATATATTTATGATCCACGTCACGTATTCAGTTTTGGCGGCAGTTCTCTTGTTTGTCTAGAAGTCTTCTCAGCAGGGCTCTATAAATAGAGAACTACGGCAGATATGTAATATGTAATGCAGCCGAACCGTGTATTACAATGCAGTTATGTGATGACTTTCAAAGAGAAAAGCAAGAAAATTCGGAATAAAGTATTATTTTTTCAAATGTTTTCGGATTTCACATCGCATAAACACAGGCTTCCCAACGTGCATTGCGGCTAAAACATCCAATCGGCGAGCTGAGGATCTTTCCTATGTCTGTTTCCGGTATTGTTCCTGTGATGAGAGTTCACATTTATGCTACATTGAAGGGTGGAATTGACTACACATCTTCAGAAACATAATTTGCTTCAGATATAACTCATAGCAATATTGTAACCATTAAGAAAAGCCAACTGCATTAAAAACCCAGTTAACAAACACTAAGTAAAGCATTTTTTCTTCAGTAATGAAGATGTAATTCCAATGTAGACACACCTGGGGTCGCTGTTCAGTCTGTTACGCTGAGCCATGCATTGTCTGGAACGTAAAAGGGACGAAGAAGACAAAGTGACGTACTTCCGGTTCAACATGAAAACATTCCCAGTTTTGTTTTAATGTTTCAGGTGCAATAAACGACACAGCAGCTTTTTGGCATGTTAAAACTATTATTTTCTGTCTCGCTCATGAGAGTAACAGCTGGCGAAATTACCGCCTCGCCTATTGATTTTAATTTAACAATATATATAGCCCGATTCTCGATTTCAAATGTGTGCTATAAAATGATATTTATAAATGATTATTATCATTATTATAAGCAAGACAATAAATGGCAAAGATATGTAGAAAATGAACGTATTTAAGATACGTTCATAACAAACGTAACGTGGGAGAAAATACGTTTCTAGCTAAACGTAATTGAGAATGCAGTTTAGTTCTGTGGGAATGTAATTTTTAGGAGACAGGGCTGGATTTTTTTTGTATGAATTTATGTTTCATCCAATCACAGAGCTTGTTCACTCATCACGAGGTTTGTCGCAAAGCGGACAGGCGTCGTCACAACAATAGCTGGGGATTGAGGGTAGTGTAGTCTCTTTGGCGCTCCACATTTCAGAGAAAACAAGTTGTTTCTCAGAATTGAAGGGGAAAAACACAAAAGCATTGTACACAATATAAACCTATCAATGTTGTGTAATTAACAAAGGTAATCTGGTGTTTTTGAGTTGATGAGTAGTGGAGATATCACTGTCAAATCAATCTACAGTAAGGAGAATACTTACTTCCGGGTGTACAATTCTCCGTTATCCAATGGGATAACATAACATTACCTTTAAGAGCTGCCGACATAAACGGACGCAGTGCTTCCATGAGCGTCAAATACCGCCGCCGATGGGAATACATTGCAATCAGTTGAAAGCTCTTTGCATCCATTTATGAAGCTGAAGGAGCCTCGGCGCATCCCAACTGCATGCCACGGGACCCTAACCAAGCGTCGCTCCATTAGAGATGGGGGGGGAAGTCCCAAAGTAGTTTGACCAAATGTCTAACCAGTGCTGACAAAGAGCCAACTAGGCGACTTCCGACTGATATCAACGATTTGGAATAAATACTCAAACAGCTGGCCATAGACAGGTAGACATGAAGAGAGGTAGACTTGAAGACAGGTAGACTTCCCAACATGATGACATGAAGGCAGACAAAATGTTGATTTCTATTATAACCTGTGTGGTCCGGGTGTGTGTGCTGCTCTTTATCTCTCTGTATTTCTGCATTGTGTTTCCTTTATTCTGAGTAAATTGATGAAATGTCCTTCCAACACAATGCAACACAATAGATCTCCACAGAAAGGAGCACACAGGTGAGTCAGCATCTGTCTCCACTAAAGTGTACACCCATACTTCACAAAGGTTGGGTTTACTGCAGGACACTGTATTAGTCTGTATTACATTTTACAAATCCTCTGTGTCTGTCCACCACAATGCACCTGCAGCTCTTTATGCCTCAGCACACACACACTCCCTCACCGCCCAGACCACCATAGTGATGCTAATTCGTCACTCCTTCAGCATCCTTCCTTCTATAACTAATTCAACCTGGGGAGCACACGTCCGGCTAATCCCACTCTGCGGCATTTACATTTAGAATGCTTCGGTTTATCAAATCATTCCAACATTGTGCTAAATTCACTTTCACTAAAATCCCATTTGGGGAGAAGATTAAAATGACGGAGCAATGTAGGTCAGGGGGAAAATAAAAGCAAATTGAAAGGTTGCTCATTTGTCAGCTCAGCCTCTTTCATGGAAGCCTTATTGTGTGGAAATGTAATTAGTGCTCTTCAGACAGCGTTTTCAAACGGCTTGGTGCTCTCTGTGATTCCAGAGGGACACGCAGGCTAAATCCTAATGTTTGTTCTTTGTACTTCCCATTCTGTCCCTGCAAAACTAATCATCTAGATATATAATTATGGACATCCAATATTGAAAAGGGTTCACTGTGAGGAGATGCGGCCGGCTGATGATCTGCTTCTGCATTCCAGCACACAGCTTCCTGAATCTTAGATTTACCAGCCAGCATGCCCGGCGCCGTGGGAGGGCCAGGCCCTCCCATTTGACATTCCTGCCCTCCCCCAATAAAAACGATTTTTATTATCTATAAAAATAAAAAATATTTTTTTTTTAATTTTTTTAATTCTAAATACACTGTGAACTTTTATGCTACGATGTATGTGATGTCAGATAGTAACTAAAAAAAATCGTAGGCTACGTCAAATAAATTCATGAGTCTGTTGTGATTTGTGATTCGTCCACATTTTTAGACCAATCACAGCATCACAATCTGCCGCGTAGTCTGGATTTGTTTATTGTTTATTGTGCATTCTGTAGACTCCCATTTCTGTTTGAATTACAAAATGGACATCAGAAATTGGCTTAAAAGGTCTAAGGATTTATTAAAACGAAATAGCGATGAGAACTGCAGCCGATGGTGCTGCTGGCGACCCTGCCCCTGCCGTTGCAGCAGCACGCCTTAATGTCACGACCTCGGCAAACCCCGGGGCTGAGTTAGCGAGCCCAAGCCTTGACTCATCAAGGCGGCCGCCACCAACGCTGTCCTCCGAGGCACAGCTCCTTGTGCCCCTACCATCGCCACCTGCGACACACCCTGTACCACACCAGCAACCTCCTCCTCCTCCTCCTCCTCCGTGCCGGTGCCTCCACTACAGACGCTACCTTGCAGCGCATCAACAGGTACTTTTTGGCCAGCAACCGCTCAAAGACCAACAGCCCCA
>NW_011342820.1:0-1746 GCF_000735185.1 Notothenia coriiceps | reverse complement strand
GAGAAATATGCTATTATTATTATTATTATTATTATTATTATTATTATTATTACAATAGCTGCGACCTGATGGGTACAACAAATGTGTTTTTTTTTTAAAAGCAGCACCTTTTCAATCTTTGCTGGTTTGTCAGACTGAGTTGGTCCTTTAGGTGTGAACTAAGTCTGATCAATTAAAAACCCTTACCTTCATTTTATTTTTATAGAAATGCTTTTCATTTAAATCTTTCTTGTCTTTAACTATTTTTCACACCTATTACATTTTTTTTATATAAATAGATTCCCTTTGATTCCGGTGCTGTCAAAATACTAATCATTTTATTATCTCCTTTCAGCTCATTTTACGCCTTTCCACTCACATTCGTACACAGCTTTAGGTACGAATGTGATCAAACTGAAGTTTATTAATTCCTCTGGGAACATCTGTGTAGAACGAGCTTCAAGTATTTAGAAGTTTTTTTAACTTCAGCAGCATGTTTCAGACCCATGAGGTGTGTGGAAAAGAGGTTAGGTTTAACATAAACCTAATTTTAACTGGCCCCTCAGAAAGGCTTTTGAAGACAAACTCAGGAAACTCAAGATTGTTCACACACATCAGATGTAACGCTAACCCTCATCTGGCCTCAGTGGCTCCTCTGAAGGAACTCTCAAACACGGCCGTTTGTCCTGTTAGCCAAACCCTCCTCTTCTCCCTGCAGAGCAGAACCTGCAGCAGAGAAATAAAAACATATATTACATAAAGTCGACTTTTATACAACACAGAAATATTATTTACGGCCAAACCAAACATGTCCATGTTGGCAGTGTGTGTTAGTTACTGACTGAATGTTCTTCAGCAGGAATGAATGTGTGATTGACAGATGAACCCTGAGGACCATCAGACTCTCATCAGCAGTCTGACTGATACTTTTATTTATACTATATTCACTTCTCATTCTGGTAGTTCTCTATTTTCACTGCTGTAAATTAATCATGCATTCAGTCGTATGGTATCATCGTTTATATGATGTTTGTGGGGTCAATAAATCAACCAGAGGCATGTACTACGAAGCCGGATCTTCGCAAAGCGATCTAACTTCAGGGAAAACTCTGGGTTTCCGGTCCTACGACACCGGTTCACTTTTTAACGTGCTAGATCTCCATGGTAACTTATGCTGTTAACGGTTAGCCTGGTCCGGAGCAGGGGCCTATACTACGAATCTAGTTCAACATATCCTGGATACGTTTTGAGTTATCCGGTTGACATAATCCAAAAGAAAACGCGCTCTCGCTAAACTGTCCTACGACGCTGGCTCAACTTGTTAATTCAAGCCAGTTTTGCCCTATCTAGTTAGGTGCGTGTTCACATGAAAGGGGCGGGGCTAGCAACATTTGACCAATCACAAACATGGAGAAGCGTACTGACAGCGCAGCGTCATACTTCCTGAATGAAAAGTCAACTATAATATTAGACATATGAAGAAGTTAAACTTTAAACATCCATGACTTAAACACTTTATCCAGGATCAAAGCCACATAGCTGCACCTGCAAGGTGAATACAGCTGGTAACAGAACAAGTGTTTGAATGCGTACATTAACAGGTTTATGATATCACTGCCCCGTCTAAGGCCCTTTCTCATTTCTCTAACTCCCCTCCTCGAGACTTAGTCCCGCCCACAGGAGATGGGAGCGGAGGAGTCGAGGAGGGGAACCGAGGAGAGAGGAGGGGAAGCAGCAGGCGGTGAGAGAAATGAGAACTCCTCTCCT
>NW_011342819.1:0-3472 GCF_000735185.1 Notothenia coriiceps | reverse complement strand
ATGCATTAAGAGAAAAAAAAGCATTCAAGTTGTCCCTTAAGGTTATTTTTTTATTTAAATTGGATATTCTATCCAACATGGATATAGCTTCTTTCTTTCACAGCAGCATTGGATCAGTTCAGTTGTGCAGCATTGGATCAAAACAAAATAAAGCTTATCAGTACTCGTTAGCTTACTGTTACAATTAGACACTGCGCCCTGCCCACTCTGTTGCCAGATTTGAGAGAAATAAGCAACCAGGTCTATGAAAACAAGCCCCAAAGAAGCAACACATACATGATGTTCTGTAATTTGAAACCAAAACTAAGGCCTCAGGATGACTTTAAGACTTGAACATGGGCATTTTTGTTTTGTAACATTGAATACAAAATTTAAAAAAAGTATTTAAAAAAAAAAAAATCACGTGATCGGCTCCGATCCCCGATCACGTAATCGGATCGGGACATCTCTAGCTATAAGGTTGCAGAAAGTAGAGCCTGTGGCGTTTCTGCAGGGGACACATAGACGAGGGGCATTTATACAAAACCAGCCCCTCTGCTTTTGGGCTTTCACACACTTTCTGCATCTGCAGCCGTTTATCTGATCGGACACACATCTGTCAGTGTGTCAGTGTGTGGGGTTAACGAGGAGAGGTTTGGGACAGCAGAGGTTTTGACCCCTCATGTTGCAGCTAAAGCCCCTCAGGCACTAACACAGGCTTTACTTCTGCAGCAATGGAGACAGCAGGGTAACATATCAACATTTCCCTCCCCAGTTGTTAACTTAGACTGCTTGTATTACAGGTGTTCAGAAAATGTGTTTGAATATGGTAATCGTGCATTATCTGTGCATAAAGGGACGTTAATCTGAACATGTAATAACATTTTATTTGATGACATATTGCTGTCAAAGGTTTTTAGTGAATCTCTTTGTGCCACTTCATAAATAAAAAACATATTGTCAACAGCAATTCAATATGAACTCATTTTGCAATGAATTTGGGAAATGTTTTTTATATAATTTAGGCTGTTAATGATGAGCTGAGCCTGAACATGTTGTCCGGCAGTGGCTCAGTCAGTAGGGGCTTGGACTGTGAGACGGGTCGCTGGTTCAAGTTCCCGAACAGACCTAAATATGGAGTGTGGACTGCTAGTAGGTCGGACAGGAGGTGTATGATTGTCATCCGTCCCTGAATTATAGCCTAGTACTTTTTATTAGTTTGTTTATTTTGGCTGCCAATACATTTTAGGATTAATTTCAAAATCATTTTATTTACTTTTAAATCCCTAAATGGCATGACCCCACCGGCAGTGGCTCAGTCAGTAGGGGCTTGGACTGTGAGCCGTAGGGTCGTCGGTTCAAGTTCCAGAACAGACCTAAATCTGGAGTGTGGACTGCTACTTGGAGAGGTCCCAGTTTGCCTCCTGCCCTGCCGTGGTGCCCTTGAGCAAGGCACCGGACATCCCCCTTCCCCCCTCACTCCCATTGCTCCCCGGGCGCTGTGCAATAGCTGCCCACTGCTCCTAGTACTAGACTCCTGGTACTAGGATGGGTTAAAAGCAGAGAACACATGTCACTGCGTGTGCTGTGCTCTGCATGTGTGACCATTACAGAGGGTTTCATAAATTCTATTCTAAATAAGTGTATAGTATAATTTGTGTTGCCTAAGGTAGGGCTGCTCGATTATGGCAAAAATCATAATCTCGATTATTTGGGTCAATAATTGATATCATTAAAAACGATTATCCATTTACTTTGAAAACATCCATTTATGGAAAAAAGAAATTTGAACAGTATGTTTTTAACAGTTGATTACCCTGAACTTTAAGTATAATTCAACTGAAAAACCAATAAAATAAATAAATAATAATAATCGTTTTATTTCGATTACATTGTTTTCGTAATCGTTGCAAGCCAAAATCGTATTTGCGATTAAAATGCGATTAATTGAGCAGCCCTAGGCTAAGGGCAACAATTTGACATGGTTTTCTAAATCCTCAGAAGATGATAGGTGCGTTTGGTTTCAAAGGTTAAACTCTGTAAATGTGCTATGGCTAAGAGACCTATGCCTACAATCGAAATCGATGTCGAATTTTCTTAGTAAACTGCAAATAAAACAAGACGAAATAAGTTTAAAGCTATGAGCCTCAAAATAAAGACTGAAACGGCATGCAGGAAACACATTACCAATTATATGAATGGCTAGAGCTATTTATCTTTGTCAACACACCGAGTTGAAACGGGAAAGACAGAATACGTTTTCTCCAACTTTCCCTTAAAAAACATCAACTTATAGACTTTAAAATCATTCACGCTACAGGAGCCTGGACTCCCCTCCTATCTCATCATAGTTCCTGCTGCTTTTGCTGTTTCCACAAACACCTTCCTCAAACCCCAGAGGGGTGCGGAGGCTTTCCTCTGGAGGCAGAAACTGGTTTGTGTGTCCTTAGCAGAGGGCAGAGAAACGCTGCTGTATATAAACTCCTCTGTGAGCACCAGCACAGGAAAGATAGGGGAGAAAACTCAAAGGTAAGGAAGGGCAGAGGAAGAATGACTAAGCATTATAAAGCAGTGTTACCACTTTGTGTGTTTTCAGACCAATTACAGCAGGCAGGCTGTCAGGTTAATGGATGTTGTATCTGAGGGGAAGATAGCACGGGGTGAGGCAGGACAGCCAGGTCACTGATGATGATGTCTTTACTCTGTAAGCCTGCAATAAAAAGGGTTTCATGTGATGTGGTAGAGTAGTGCAGGGGTGACGTATTTTTGTTGTACAACATGGAAGTAAGCATCGCAAGAGCTCCTATCCCTTTGTTCAGTATGATCATCTCCACATAAACACCACTATTATAATAGTTGAAGCAAACGTTGGGCTATAAAGGAACTACAGCACGGTCACATGACTTCACGTCACCACCGCTAAGCTAAAGGAGGCTAATGTTGGGCTATAAAGGAACTACAGCACGGTCACATGACTTCACGTCACCACCGCTAAGCTAAAGGCGGCTAATGTTGGGCTATAAAGGAACTACAGCACGGTCACATGACTTCACGTCACCACCGCTAAGCTAAAGGCGGCTAATGTTGGGCTATAAAGGAACTACAGCACGGTCACATGACTTCACGTCACCACCGCTAAGCTAAAGGTGGCTACTGTTGGGCTATAAAGGAACTACAGCACGGTCACATGACTTCACGTCACCACCGCTAAGCTAAAGGTGGCTAATGTTGGGCTATAAAGGAACTACAGCACGGTCACATGACTTCACGTCACCACCGCTAAGCTAAAGGAGGCTAATGTTGGGCTATAAAGGAACTACAGCACGGTCACATGACTTCACGTCACCACCGCTAAGCTAAAGGAGGCTAATGTTGGGCTATAAAGGAACTACAGCACGGTCACATGACTTCACGTCACCACCGCTAAGCTAAAGGTGGCTAATGTTGGGCTATAAAGGAACTACAGCACGGTCACATGACTTCACGACACCAC
>NW_011342818.1:4038-9271 GCF_000735185.1 Notothenia coriiceps | reverse complement strand
TTAATTTCATCAGGCTTGATTGATAAATATAGTTGAGTATCATCCGCATAACAATGAAAGTTTACAGAATGATTCCTTATAATATTGCCTAACGGAAGCATATATAGTGTGAACAAAATAGGTCCAAGCACTGAGCCCTGTGGCACTCCATGGCTAACTTTGGTTTGCGTGGAAGATTCATCGTTGACACGTACAAACTGAGAGCGGTCAGATAGATAGGACCTAAACCAGCCTAAAGCAGTTCCCTGTATGCCAACTAAGTGCTCTAGCCTTTGCAATAGGATATCATGGTCGATAGTATCAAATGCAGCACTGAGATCGAGCAAGACAAGAATAGAGACAAGTCCCTTGTTAGAATGTCATTTGTGACTTTAACCAGAGCTGTCTCTGTGCTATGATGTGTTCTAAAGCCAGACTGAAAATCTTCAAATAAATCATAGTTTTTTAATTAATCACACAGCTGTTTTGCGACTGCTTTCTCAAGAATTTTTTAAAGGAACGGAAGATTAGAAATAGGTCTATAGTTGGCTAAAACCTCTGGATCGAGGTTGTGCTTTTTAAGAAGCGGTTTTATCACTGCTACTTTGAATGATTGTGGAACATAGCCTGATAATAAAGACATATTCATAATATTTAATAAAGAAGTGCTAATTAATGGAAAAACTTATTTTAACAGCTTAGTTGGAATCGGGTCTAAGATACACGTTGATGGTTTAGAAAAGAGAATCATTGAATTTAATTGTTCAAGGTTAGGCATGTGTTGGTTAGGGTTAAGGTTAGGATAAGTCGCCAGGAAATGCATGTAAATCAATGTAATGTCCCCTGAAGTGATGTATACATGGTATGTGTGTGTGTGTGTGTGTGTGTGTGTGTGTGTGTGTGTGTGTGTGTGTGTGTGTGTGTGTGTGTGTGTGTGTGTGTGTGTGTGTGTGTTTTTGAGCTGAACTGTATATTATACATTCACACAGCAGGAACACACACTCAGAACACACTCCTCCTGACTGCAGGCTGAACAAAATGGGGGACCTGAGTGCGTGTTAATGCGCTGTTACATGTAGTTTGTATGTTGGGCAGCACTGGCCTCTGCTGGACCGTTGAGTAATCAGCATGTTGTGTGACTGGAGTTTAGTGTTTATCATAGAACTTACGGCTCTCTGGAGATCTCTACATTTTGATTTGGCACACTCCTCAAACAATAATCATTATTCTCAAACACTTTGTGAAACTCTAAAATACATAGTTCTCTTTTCCACAACACTATATGCATTTCTTATTGTATTTTGAATTTGTAATGTATAACGTGTTTTCTGTCGAATGCATATGGCAGGCATTTAGGCAGAGTTCACTTTTTTTTTTTTGAAGTTCAAACTCTGCCTGAATAATAAGTCTGTAATAAAGTACAGTACTCAAAAAACTAATAAGGAATCTAAATGAATGATATTGTTATCTTTGAAATATCACACACTGTGAAAAAATAAAATCCCACATACAGAACACAATTCAATCTGTCACTGGACTAGTTTAGAGACTTTAGAGCAGAGACAGGGGCTTAGTTTAAAGGCAGATAAAGAGTATTATTCTTTTTCAAAATGATTAAATCAGAATAAGAATCTAAAATATAATATTTATCCAAGGCAAATTGGGTTGAGAATGAAATAAATAAAAGAATCACAGTAATTATACAAACATGATAAGCTAAAGTCAAAATGTGCAATAAAAGACAAAACATTATAATATAAAGATTTGTATTTATTTATTAAAATAGAACAACAATTAGACTCTAAACATGAATATGACCTGCTTAACAAGATAAACGAATTTATAAAACATCCTGATAGACTCCCATTTAATATCTTCAGTGCTCCACTTCCTGCTCTGTGCACAATGTAGGCTCCTCCGCCGTTACGTTACGTACAGTGCGTCTGACGTCAGCTGGCCGAATGTTTACATCCAGGCAGCAGTGGTGTGTTTCTCCCTGGATCTCCACAACAACAAAAGGCTGAACACACGGAAACCCGCGGCTTCAGAAAACACCAGTCTGCGTTTTCACAAGGTATAACATTAGCTTTAGCATATTTGACCATGGAGGCTCAGTCAGAGCTAGCTATTTGTCTCTACCCAGCAGCAGCTAGCTCTTATCATTCTGCTCTCGCTCTTTCTCCTCCAGCGAAGAGAATGCGGTTATTTCTCTTTGTGTCGACCTTGCCACCGCGTGACATTCTGTTTTAGATGTAATATTCACTTTTAGTTGTTCATACGAGACGATAGTATGACTAACAGTGCTTGAATTTGAGTGTTGGTCGAATTGGGATCCCCGAGTGGCGCAAACAGCGTTGTGCGGGAATCTAACCTGCGGGACTTTACTGTCCCCGTGAACCCTGTCACTGAAATAATGCACGCGACAGCTTTTTATTGAATGTGCAGATGATTTGCGAAGCTTCAAATGGCAGCAGTGTTTCTGCAGGAAGTGTGGAACCCTACTAACCTACTAAAGCGCTTAGTGTCCGGGGAGCTGCGCCCTCGTGTGGTCAGGCTTAACAAACTGAACCAGAATACCTTCCACTGAGGGGAAAGATACGTTGTTACAGCTAAAGCGAGGAGCCAAACATATCAAATATTAAGTAAGATAAACAAATATATAAAACATCCTGATAGACTCCCATTTAATATTATATCATATATTAAAGAAAAAAATAGAACTTACACAAATTACAATTGACAAAAATACACATCCAGGTGGAAAACAAAAAGTAACAGTAAAAGTATTATCTTTACAAATAAGTGTAGCATGTAGGCTGTGGTTCGGTGGAAGTGTGCTGGACTTCGAATCAGGGGGTAGCAAGTTCTAGTCCCACTGCAGTCAGCATTTCGTTGTGTCCCTGGGCACAGTACTAAATGTATGTAAGTCGCTTTGGATAAAAGCATTTAACAAATTCATGAATGTATGTATTGTAGTGTGTATGTGATTGGCAGATAACAGTAGTAATAAGTATATTGACAGGGTATAACAGATGGTGTTACAGGTAGTTGAATTGGCTAAACTACGAGAGCAGCCAGTAAAACCATAATTATACAGCGGCGTGTGTGATATATTTAAACAATTAGCTCACGACAGGCGTGGGTATATGCTCATTATATTCACAGCTAAAGGGCGCTGGTTCGGCCGGACGCGAAGCCGTTTTGCTTTTTCAGCTTGTAGTGGACTACCCCAACGGGTATAACCGTTTTTTCAAGACGCGGAGGGATCTGACTGTATGTGAAAAGTAATTTACCAATCTCCCAGTGGGAAATCGCTCAAGTATATTCACGGCTTTAAAAAGAACCAATCCAGAATTGCCCCGTTATTTGGGACTTGTCTCCGTTTTATAAAAATATGTAAATTATTGCCCCACTCGGTAGTGAACTTACGGGATGGTAGAAGGCCTTGCATTCAACAATTCTAGTATAAGCATGCCAAACTTAGAGCTTACCCAAAAGTACAATACTTCAAATAGGTCCAGAATGGCCCATTTTCCAAGAAAATTATATACCATAAATATCATAGGACTTTATAATTGTATCCACCTTATTCGGTGGTTCCATCATTTGGGTCCAAGTTATACAAGGCTCAATTTCTTTTAACCGTTTTATACTGGCCCAGGGTATCCTAATCCATAATAGTATATCCATCCATGATACAATAACTTGACAGATAAAATAACTCACTAATAGGTCACTGGAAGTAAAGGGAGTATAAAAGCAACCAACATTTTCCTCCCTACTGGAAGTAAGAAGTTTTAATGTGCATGAATGGTAATCACTAAGGACAACTGAAACTACTTGAGTTTAAATGTACTTTAGTTGCCCTCTCCACCACTGTATATTATAAATTATCATCTTCAGAGGGGAAAGAGTAACACTCCCTAAAAAAGCGAATTCAGGGTGTCCTTTCACTCCATTAATTACAATTGCCATGGTTGCCTAGATAAAATGTGGGAAGGGTTAATTCGATTTAGATAAACATTTGGAAGTTGCAAACATTAAATTTATAAGTTGTGTTGACGGTATAGATGTTGGTAATTACGCATTACATCAACTTAATATTGTGTGTATTGAACTCTGATTTCTGCGGTTAAATTATTAAATCAAACAAATTCAAGGGTTGTGTAAGGTAATGCAATTGGCCTTTATAACTTTAAATTGTTTTCCTAACCTTGAGTAAAGGATTTTCAAGTCCACTCCACTTAACATGCCCTGGGGACAAGTCGACAGTTAAGACCAAAATAGAATATATCAAGGACTAATTTAAGGTGAAGTGTCATCTTTGTCATTCAAATACCGTTAGGATAGCTTGCAAGTTGCCACTGTAAGGCAAATTCCTGTTTGACCAAAATTAGCCACCCTGGGAAATGTGATAGTTATGTGAGGAGGATATACAAGTAGTAAGGGCCCTACTGTGGAGAGTAAAAATACTTGGGTTTACTATTGTGATATCGCCTTTTTATTAAAAATGGAATTCTCCGGTGAGGCAATCACAGGACACTGGCCCTCTTGAGGTAGGATCCGTTATTTAAAGTTGTTCAAACTTTGAAATGCCAGTTGTTGGCAGTCCCACCCATTTCAGAAATATATTAATTTCGGTCATTTATCTTTTTTTTTCCCTTTTTCAAAAAATTAGCCACAACAATTGAATAATGCAAAAACCATAAATCAGGCCACAAATCGCTGGCCTTTGTCGGTGCAGCCTTTGGAGAAAAGGAAAGAGGACCTTTTCAGGAGTTTTAGCCGACGTAAAATTCAAAAGTCTTGAAATAAAAATAAAATCCAAGGAAAAAGCCACTGGGCTCCTCTGTCAGCTTATCATTTCGAGCATATTGCCACTTTTGGCCACACCCAATCATAATACTTAGAAAGTTCAGGCCCATGATAGTGTTGACAGGCAATTGGCATGCGGAAAAGGGATTGTGTAACAATTTGCAAAAAGTGGCCCTTTCCCTGCCCTCTTCGTTAACCAGTTCAAATATTGTATGGGACCTGCAGAGAAGGTACACTAAAACCTTTGCCACCGGTGTGATTGGGAAAAATCTGTCCACCATGCATTTAAAAACTAGGGCAAAGTACTCAAAACCACCCTCTGGGGTGTCTTCAGGACACAATTGCCATGATGACCACACCACATGCAGACTTCAATAGGTGAAAAACTAATGACCAAGCCGTTTTTGCCCCTTAGCCAAGCTGGTAATAATGGCTCTGG
>NW_011342818.1:0-3993 GCF_000735185.1 Notothenia coriiceps | reverse complement strand
ACAAAGCATAAAATGGAAACATTTAAGATTAACTTCGACCTCGGCCTTACTATGGAGGAGTGGATTGAGCAGTGCCTATCTCCAGAAAAAAAAGCACCCAAACGACGACATGCAGAGCTACGTGAAGAGCAGGTAGACNACTGGAACAAGAAAGCAGCGGAGAAGTAACTGGGCAGAAGCTGGGCAGAAGCCCTCCTTTTTGACGCAGCGGTCCAGACATAGACATCAAACGTTTTGCCGTTTGATGTCTATGTCTGGACCGCTGCGTCAAAAAGGAGGGCTTCTGCCCAGCTTCTGCCCAGTTACTTCTCCGCTGCTTTCTTGTTCCAGTATGAAAAGCAAACTGCACGCAGTTTGCTTTTCAGACCAACGGTATACTGTTTTTCTCAGACGCGGAGGGATACTGACTTGTTGTGAAAAGTAATTTACAATTCTACCCGTGGTATACGCTCAGTATATCACGGCTAAGAACCAATCAGATTGCTTGATTTGACTTGTCCGTTTTATAATATTCAAATATAGCATGATAGGTCCACTTTAAGATAGTTGTTTGGTCCAAATCCTTTGAGACGTCACATCAAGGCCATTTTGACACATCTTTTAATGATAATAAGAATGATCGTGACAAAACATGATCAATACCTCGATGCATACTGCGATACTAATATCAGTTAAAACAATCACAAGTAGTTTTTAGGCAGCCCTAACATTCCAATAATCCCGTTTAATTCAGGGAGAGGACAATTATAAAGAAGAGATAGAGACGTTGATCGTAAAGAGTAAAATAGCGGCATCTCCTTCTCCTCCCTGCGCCTGGCTCCGAGCAGGCAGTAAAAATGAGAAACACCGCGCTGCCGCTCCAACAGGATGATATGTGAGTCTCATTCAGGAGAGCCATCAGTGTATATCTTTCCTCTACTACTCTGGAATATAAAAACATCTTCTTCTTCTGTGGTGCTGTATATGATGATGCAATTCAGGGGGATAATAGTTCAAGTGTGCGCGGCTGAATAAATAAAGAAGGTGGAGAACAAGTGAAACCGTAGAAACTGTTTATTTATGCTGACTAGGTCTTGAGTGACTGCCAGACCTCGACACAATAAGATAAGAATTTCTTTCTGCACATCCGTCAGCCTGTCACATGGGACGACAGGTCAACGGTACATCCCATAGCATGCAGGGCTATCTTTCACCATTCTGCCTCTCCGTCTCTCTTCCCAGCCTCTGATCTTCATATTTCCTCGCCCTCTTCTCCACACCCTGTTGATAACTCACTTTCTGTTTGCCTCTGTGCCTCTGCTTCCTCTCCCCCCCCCCCCCCCAGGGTGCCAAGGTTAAAAACACAGGGGGGATTTAGATTCTGTTAGAGTCCCGTGATGAATGACTGTGTCACCGCCACCACACTTCCTGCCTCTCTCCATCCGGCGCAGTAATCATCTCCACACATTAATATTTAACATCATCACGCAGCCACAACACCCTGATTATCAGCCAATAAAAAAGAGGAAGCGGGGAAAACGTCCGGCTCAGCGTCTCGCCGCAGCCTACAGCGACAGAAAAGGAAAAAGCCAACACATGGCGTGAATGGAAGTGTGGGTAAAACGATCTGAGGGTGTTTGTTGTTTGAGGTGTTGATGGTGGCCAAACACAGTAAATATTTAATGAGGCTTGTCTGGTAAGCGTTTCCTCCTGCTCTCTCGGAGGATTATTGTCGATGCAAAGGGGCTAAGGAGATAATTACTGGCTTTAAAGCTGAACCTCATTCAAGGTCTCCAAAGACTTCCACCTCGACTATATGCAGCTTAAAGTAAAGCTGTCAGCAGTGGTGGAAAGTAACTAAGTACATTTACTCAGGTGCTGTACTAAAGCGATATATGATTCTGAATGTCCAATCTGCATAACGAGTACTTTTACTTTTGGTACTTTAAGTATATTTTGATGCCAATACTTTTTTACTTTTACTTGAGTAACATTTTGATTGCAGGATATTACTTGTAATAGAGTATTCCTACACTCAGGTACTTCTACTTATACTCAAGTACAAGATCTGAGTACTTCTACTTTGGTGCTGTTTACACGAGAACGCAAACGGTTGTATGCGCTACTTTTCACTCGCCGTAACGGAAACGTGGAAACGGACCCCACAAACAATAACGGGTCCCAAGGTGGATAGATCTGCAAGCGGAACGCTATTGCTACTGACCATGCTACAGATGTTAGTGCAGAATCTACAGCTCCTCTACCACAACCATCAGCAACAAGTGGACATGGAGAACTACATGAACTACATGTTGCTAAATCCACCGCGGGGAATAAACAGAAGGGCAACCATGGCAACCATGCTCGGGGGTCTTCTTCGCTGCTTTTGGTGTATTTTGTGGCGGAAGTACAGTGCCACTTACAGGCCCGGCATGTGCACTACAGCGTCTCCAGCGCTCCCGAGCGGTCTCGTGTGAACGGAAGACTTTTTTGATATCGTATTCGGTTTCTTTGCGTTTCGTTTGCGTGTAAATGGGGTCTTTTACTCAAGTACAAGATCTGAGTTCTTCTACTTTTACTCAACTACAAGATCTGAGTACTTCTACCACCTCTGGTTGTCAGTCAGTGTAACGGTTGAGTATAAAAATGTCCTACTGATGGAACTAATATAAAAAGCACAGGAACAACCTTGTAAGACCAAGCACCGCAACTTCAATACAAATCGACAAACCTTTCACACATTTCAATTTCATTTCAAGATCTCAGCCACCAATGGTTTTTCATTTGCAAGGGCACCTCTTCTTTGTTCAACTGGGTGTTCTTTGACATTGGAAATTGGAAGTGGTTTATTATTTTTGAAGGGAAGAGGGATTAAACTTGGACGTGAGAGTTTGACGTAGAGCCATAAAGACAAGCTGTTGGTCTCCACTATCTCCGCAGTACGACCTTGGGGTCCACGATATAAACAAAAAAAGGTTGAAGACCCCTGCTGTGGACTATTTCAATCCAATAACAAACGTTGA
This sequence comes from Notothenia coriiceps, assembly GCF_000735185.1. Lineage (NCBI taxonomy): Eukaryota > Metazoa > Chordata > Actinopteri > Perciformes > Nototheniidae > Notothenia > Notothenia coriiceps. The sequence goes on along the minus strand of NW_011342818.1, from coordinate 991 downwards.
AGGACAGCGCTTATTGTCTTTTCCTGCAATAAAAGAGCATCTTGGAGTGGGTACGCAGGAGAATACAAAATATGGCATTATAACCAAAACAGTCCCCTTTCCTTTTATGAGTGGCAATTTTTATAACGCGTGTTGAATAATGCATTAAAAAAGGCCAGAGGATGTGAAATAAACATCAATAGTGCTGTCCATAAAAACGCATAAACCCAACACACACAGGGGGAAAAATAATGCATTAAAATAACACCCAGTGATCCGGAGCAGAGAATAGGTCAGCCTGGGCATATATTACATGTCGGCCATGTAAATGTGACTCTTAACAAACCAAAGGAGGCGTGCTGTATTCAAATTGAACTTTGATTCACTGTTGGGGCAGAAAAGAAGCGATTTCAATCTCCCCTTTCCCAGTTTATATGGTTAATAAAACAACGTAACACGAGGAAACAACAGAAAGCTTTAACCACGTTCTACGCTCACGTTTCAATTTCAGGGAAATTAACCGAAAGTGAGAACATGGCGGAAAGCAGCCATATGTGACAAGTGGCATGTGGAACACAAAATTGGATTCAATTAGTCCGCTGATTTCGACTCGTACCCACCCAGAGAGAGAGGAGTGAAATGCATTATGGGTAAATGGAGAGCTTGACGATTTCATGCTGTGCAGCACCTTTAACAGGCAGCTGCTCAGAGACGAGAGCTCGCTAATGTGTTTGTGGACGGAGCTCAGGGAGATAGCATCTTTACTGCCACACACCGACACACACACGCACACACACACACAAACACCGACACCGACACACACACACACTGCAGGCTCAGTCAGTATGGAAGTGACGTTCTGTGCAGCAAAAGTTTGACTTAACTGGCACTCTGGAACTGACTTTTGTGTGTGTGTGTGTGTGTGTGTGTGTGTGTGTGTGTGTGTGTGTGTGTGTGTGTGTGTGTGTGTGTGTGTGTGTGTAGTGTGTGTGTGTGTGTGTGTGTGTGTGTG
>NW_011342817.1:0-2354 GCF_000735185.1 Notothenia coriiceps | reverse complement strand
AGATAGATAGAGAGATAGATAGAGAGAGAGAGAGATAGATGGATAGAGAGATAGATAGATAGATAGATGGATAGAGAGATGGATAGAGAGATAGATAGATGGATAGATAGATGGATAGAGAGATAGATAGAGAGAGAGAGAGAGAGAGAGAGAGAGAGATAGATGGATAGAGAGATAGATAGATAGATAGATGGATAGAGAGATGGATAGAGAGGGGGGAAGAGAGATGGATAGAGAGATAGATAGAGAGATAGATAGAGAGATAGATGGATAGAGAGATAGATAGAGAGATAGATAGAGAGATAGATAGATAGAGAGATAGATGGATAGATAGATAGATAGATAGAGAGGTAGATGGATAGAGAGATAGATAGAGAGATAGATAGAGAGATAGATGGATAGATGGATAGAGAGATAGATAGATAGATAGATTAGATAGAGAGATAGATGGATAGAGAGAGAGATAGAGAGATAGATAGAGAGATAGAGAGATAGATGGATAGATGGATAGAGAGATAGATAGATAGATAGATAGATAGATAGATGGATAGATAGAGAGAGAGAGAGAGAGAGAGAGAGAGAGAGAGAGAGAGAGAGATAGATAGATAGAGAGATAGATAGAGAGATAGATGGATAGAGAGATAGATAGAGAGATAGATAGATAGATAGATAGATAGAGAGATAGATGGATAGATAGATAGATAGATGGAGAGGTAGATGGATAGAGAGAGAGATAGAGAGATAGATGGAGAGGTAGATGGATAGAGAGATAGATAGAGAGATAGATGGATAGATGGATAGAGAGATAGATAGATAGATAGAGAGGTAGATGGATAGAGAGATAGATAGATGGATAGACAGATAGATAGATAGATAGAGAGATAGATGGATAGAGAGATAGATAGAGAGATAGATGGATAGAGAGATAGATAGATAGGTAGATGGATAGAGAGATAGATAGAGAGATAGATAGATAGAGAGATAGATGGATAGAGAGATAGATAGAGAGGTAGATGGATAGAGAGGTAGATAGATAGATAGATAGATAGATAGAGATAGATAGAGAGAGAGAGATAGACAGATAGATAGATAGAGAGATGGATAGAGAGATAGACAGATAGATAGAGAGAGAGAGAGAGAGAGAGAGAGAGAGAGATGGATAGATAGAGAGGTAGATGGATAGAGAGATCTAAAAGGAGGATGTGACCTTGAGCTTGGATTTGGATGACCTTGTTCAGAAATGAGAGGAAGTTGACATTTAGAAAAAGCTCTGAGAACGGAGGAGTTTGAGAGAAGCTGATTTACGGCTCTGTGATCTGATATCTACGTGACGTTCTCAAAGGTCGTCAGTCATACGAGACGGAAACGTTTCTGTAAATATATTGATCCTTAAAAATAAAACGACTCCTCCACGAGACGAGCTTTCACTCTGAGAGAGTCAGGTCATTAAAGGGAAAGGACATTTCATTTCATAAAGTGTTAAATTTAGACCGGACACATTTTTCTAATCTGCAAAAACACTCCCTTCTTTTCTTGGTTTTCGTCGACTCTCTAGAAGATGTTCACACATGACGCCATACTACGGTAAAAGAACATTGTTCTTTTTTTAAACATGTGAGCCACACTTAAGAAAATGATGGAAATAGTGAAACATTTAAGAAAATGTATAATTAGAAGAAAAACTTAAGAAATTTAAGAAAAATACATTTAAGTATAAAAAACATTAATTGGTGGAAAAGCCGAATGAATTTTCAGTTTTACCCAAAAGAAAAGTCTGTTTTTCCAGATTATCAACGTTGTTTGTGAATTTAAGGAAAGACCTACGCTCATAACACAACTTAAAAAGAAATGAATGCACGTTAATGTTCTTACAGATTACAGAATTAAGTGCTTTAAGTGTAAGAAATGCTCTTTTTTGTACCATAAAAACTTGCATTTCTTAAAGACACATTCCCCCTCCCTTCCCGTTCATCAGAGCGATGTCTGAAAGCAGGATTATTTCTTATCGTATAATCAGATCAAAGAACTCTAGTTCCTGCAGCCGTCACAATGAAACAACACTATATAAAGTATAAATTAAGTATATACATATTATTAGCTATAGATAGAGCAGAGCTTCACAGTGATTTCAAAGTTCCTCACCCACAGAGCGACGAGAGGCGATCAGACGTGGAGGACACAGAGGGAGTCACGGACGAACACAAAGTGAGATCTGGGGGGGTTTATATGAGCCGGACGGGGATTCGGAGGTTCCTCTTTTATGGTGTTGAGGAACTTTGGGACCAATGAGCTCCTGAAATACCGTCATCCTTTGAGGGGTCGTAAATCTGCATCTGGGGGCTCTTTCTCCTCAC
>NW_011342816.1:0-2679 GCF_000735185.1 Notothenia coriiceps | reverse complement strand
AGTATAAATTAGACTAGACTAATGTAGACTAGACTAAAGTAGACTAAAGTAGACTAGACTAAAGTAGACTAGACTAAAGTAGTCTAGACTAAAGTAGACTAGACTAATGTAGGCTAGATTAATGTAGACTAAAGTAGACTAGAATAAAGTAGACTAGACTAAAGTAGTCTAGACTAAAGTAGACTAGACTAATGTAGACTAGACTAATGTAGACTAAAGTAGACTAGACTAAAGTAGACTAGACTAATGTAGACTAGACTAAAGTAGACTAGACTAAAGTAGACTAGACTAATGTAGATTAAAGGTCAGACTAATGTAGACTTAAGTAGACTAGACTAAAGTAGACTAGACTAATGTAGACTAAAGTAGACTAGACTAAAGTAGTCTAGACTAAAGTAGACAAGACTAATGTAGACTAAAGTAGACTAGACTAAAGTAGACTAGACTAAAGTAGACTAGACTAATGTAGACTTAAGTAGACTAGACTAAAGTAGACTAGACTAATGTAGACTTAAGTAGACTAGACTAAAGTAGACTAGACTAATGTAGACTAGACTAATGTAGACTTAACTAGACTAGACTAAAGTAGACTAGACTAATGTAGACTAAAGTAGACTAGACTAAAGTAGACTAGACTAATGTAGACTAAAGTAGACTAGACTAATGTAGACTGATACTGGGTTTAAACTCAGGTTTAAATGATCTTGAAATATCTAAATGAAGGTGTTTCTGTGCTCTCAGTCCTCAGCGTTCTCTGACGATGACGAGGTGTTCATTCTGAACCAAACGCGCCCCGTCACTCCTCTGGTTCTCAACCCGGGTCACCGAGCCTCCTGCTGGGAAGTCTTCACCTACGAGCAGCCTGAGGAAGAGGAGGAAGACGAAGAGGAGGAGAAACAGCTGAACCTCCACCTGCCCACTCCTGAGGAGAGGATGAGGCAGCAGGCGGGTGCCGTCCCAGCTGACATCGTCCCCATCAACATCACAGGTAATAATAATAATAATACATAAAATGTTTATAGCGCAACAAAAAACATAAACAGTAGTCCTAATCCAAGTGTGAGTAATGTGTGTGGGTTGTTGATCGGGGTTTGAAAGCTAGAGTTAACAAGTGAGTTTTGAGAGTTCATGTTTGCTCTTCAGGAGAGAGTTTTGATCGTCAGGCCAGCTTTCGTAAAGTTGCTCCAAACACCGACTCGTTATTGAACCGACCGCGACTCCTGAACCGCCGGAAGACTGTCACCGGGATCCCAGAGGACGTCAGGAAACTCGGTAAAACCAACATGAAAATACTCCTCTGTTATTGCTTCTCGTTCGTTATCCTAAATCTCACTCTGTTTCCAGACTCTCAGCTGGTCCTGCCGGGTCAGTACTCCACCGTGGGTCGACCCGCCTCCTGTGAATCACCAAGGCACTCAGGTGAGGAGGTGAAGTGCCCATCGAGGAGGATTAGAGCCCCGAGAGGAAGGGGGATGTCCAGCCTCATGGCCTCCCTCACCTCCTCCCCCACCTCAGAGGTTTTCAGCCTCCCCTGTCAGGAAACCACCTCCTCCCTGAACTATGAGGCCAGTGGAACCAGCGCCTCCTGCAGGACCATCAGCGCCTCCTCGTCTTGTTGCCAGGTCAGTCTAGGAGAAACAGACTCAACATTTGTTTTTATCAGAGATGGCAAAAGCACACACATCCTTTACTCAAGTAGAAGTACAGATACTCGTGTTACCAGAGAATAAGAGGTTCCTTATACTGCTTCCTGTTTTCTTCTCCACTCCCAGGAGCTTGAAGGATTCCCCAACACCCCCACAGCCAGAGTCCTCCCCCAGTCTCCCTCCGAGTGGTCTCACCCCAGCGACACCACCCTTAACGAGTCTCCCAGTTCCCCTTCCTCCTCCTCCCACTACCGCTCCTCTTCCTCCATCGCTGAGTCTCAGATCAGCTACCAGGCCCTCTCCCAGAGCTCCAGCATCCAGAGCAGGGGAACGGACTGGAGCGGCATCGGCCAGGAGATGAGGTCTGTTTCTGGGGAAGATTGGAGCGGTGACCCCCTGCTTTCCTCCGGTCGCTCCACCTATTCTGACAACACCTCAGAGAGAGTCGCCTCCTCCATCACAGATTCTCAGATCAGCTACTTTTCCCCGAGCTCCAGCATCCAGAGTGGCTTCACCCAGGAGGTGAGCTCCGTTTCTGGGGACAGTTGGAGCGGCGACCCCTCACGATCCTCCGGTCGCTCCATCGCCCGCAGTATCTCCCTCCGGAAGTCCAAGCGTCCTCCTCCTCCCCCGCTACGCTCCGACTCCCTGAGGCAGCAAAGGCAAGCTCGGATGAAACCACCGCGCTCCAGAAAAACTCCCATCTCCTCCCCCATCTCCTCCCCCATCTCCTCCCCCATCTCTTCCCCCATCTCCTCCTCCTCGAAGGCCGTCCAAGACCCATGGGTGCCCCGGAACAGCAAGCTGCGCCAGAGTGGGTTTAACTGTGGGACCGTCACTACTTTTGAACCCTTAACTTCCCCCTTTGAGGAGGTACCGCCTATATGCCTCCCCCATTCTCCCCTCCTCCCCCCTGGATCAGAGGAGGAGGGGTTTAACCTCAACCCCCAGCCGAATGCCTCTCTCAGGATTCAACGTCTCGCCTCCCCCTCCAGCGGATACTCCAGTCAGTCTAACACCCCTACGCCCGGCA
>NW_011342815.1:0-3150 GCF_000735185.1 Notothenia coriiceps | reverse complement strand
AGACAAAACATCGTTATGACATCATAAAGTGGCCAAAATCTGATCAGCTCATTTTCAGACAGGTTTTTATAGAAATGGATCAGGACAAAAAGAGAGAGAATCTTTGTTCCTGAAACTTTCAGAGTCTCTTTCCACAGAGGGGACACATGTTGATGTAGAAGAGACATGAAGAAGAGGGGACACATGTTGATGTAGAAGAGACATGGAGAAGAGGGGACACATGTTGATGTAGAAGAGACATGAAGAAGAGGGGACACATGTTGATTTAGAAGAGACATGAAGAAGAGGGGACACATGTTGATGTAGAAGAGGGACACATGTTAATGTAGAAGAGACATGAAGACAGAGGGGACACATGTTGATGTAGAAGAGACATGAAGAAGAGGGGACACATGTTGATGGAGAAGAGACATGAAGAAGAGGGGACACATGTTGATGTAGAAGAGGGGACACATGTTGATGGAGAAGAGACATGAAGAAGAGGGGACACATGTTGATGTAGAAGAGGGGACACATGTTGATGTAGAAGAGACATGAAGAAGAGGGGACACATGTTGATGTAGAAGAGACATGAAGAAGAGGGGACACATGTTGATGTAGAAGAGACATGAAGAAGAGGGGACACATGTTGATGTAGAAGAGACATGAAGAAGAGGGGACACATGTTGATGTAGAAGAGACATGGAGAAGAGGGGACACATGTTGATGGAGAAGAGACATGAAGAAGAGGGGACACATGTTGATGTAGAAGAGACATGAAGAAGAGGGGACACATGTTGATGTAGAAGAGACATGAAGAAGAGGGGACACATGTTGATGTAGAAGAGACATGAAGAAGAGGGGACACATGTTGATGTAGAAGAGCATGAAGAAGAGGGGACACATGTTGATGTAGAAGAGACATGAAGAAGAGGGGACACATGTTGATGTAGAAGAGACATGAAGAAGAGGGGACACATGTTGATGTAGAAGAGACATGAAGAAGTGGACTTTGCATAATAGGTGACCTTTAAAGCATGTCCCGGATGTAATAGAAGGACCAGATCCCTTCACAGCAAGGCAGCCCATACAGTGTCTTAATAAAAAAACTGTTTTTAATGTGGATCCAAGTTAAAAAAAAATACACATGGTTCTTACTGTAAAGCACACAATGCTTCACTTCAGTTCTGCTTTACGAGGCTATGCTCTCTACGGATTTTCCTTACGCTTTGTTTCTGAGAAATGTTAGGAATCTCCCGTAAGGCTTCTCCTTTTCTCTGTCTTCTCATCTCAGTCTCTTTCTGGACATAAAAGTGGTTTCTTTCGCTTTCATGCAACTCTTAGAAAGCCTGTTAGGTATCTGACGGGAGACAGGCGAGTCAAACGGAGGGAGAGGTGCAGAGAAGGATCCCAATAAATGAACTTCAGAGACTGTGGGCATCGAGGGGGGAAGACGGGGAGAGTCAGACATGGAGAGCCTTCAGCAGAGCACGAGGCTAAAAACAAGACAGAGGTGGGTTTGTTTGATGGTGAGAGGAAGACAGCCAGACAGTCTGTCTCATTCTCCAACCCTCACCTTTAACCTCCTTTACTTCTCTCTCACAATCTCTTTTTCAATATTTAGTTGATCGTTTTTTCGGTCTAGTTAGGGTGTTTTTAAAAGTTGTGTTCAATCACCTAGAGCCAAATATCTGTTATCATTATTTCTATGTCTGCAAGTGTACCAACATTATTAAAAATGTCTCAAAGGAAGACGTTTTGTGAGACCAGAATCTGCTGTCAATTGATTGCCATAAGTAATACAATGCAACACTTTGATTGCAGAAAAATAGGGAGCACTCATTTAAAGTGCTTTAACAGTGAACTTGTTTCTTAAAAAACACAGTGCTGTTACATTTTAAGGGAGGGGAATATAGGTCTGTCACAAAGAGGACATATTCTGTTCATTTACAGCTAAATATTAGTATTTAGTGTCTCTACTGTGACATGTCTCCATGCTTTTATGTTCAAAAATCTATTTATTTCTCTCATAATGCCTTTTTTCACCCTCCGTCTGAAACCAGAGCCCAGTCTGCTCTGATTGGTTAGCTGGCCAGCTCTGTTGTGATTGGTCAACTGCTTAAAGATGACCCGCCCCTTAAGCTCTCTAACCTCTCTAAGCCTATCACGTACAATGTGTTTGAGCGCTAGCCAATTGAATTCACATAGTGAAGTCACTATGTTACTGAAGTAAAAAAAGGAGTCGAATTGAGGGGTTTTAGGCAGGGGGGGGAGGGGGGGAGTGTGTGGGAGAGAAACTCCTTCTGAAGGTAAGAAAGATATTGTAGCCTTTGCAGACCATTTACATGCACACAAACCTACACTACAGGAAAGAAAAAGAAAAAAAAACATAGGGCCTCTTTAAACATCTCTGTATATAATACAAATAAACAGCTTATCCCCTATTACCATATTGAGACATTTTAACTAATTCACAAACATGGCAGGGAGCATAAAAGACACAAAAATGTGAATAAACACGACAAGCTAAGTGCTACCATATTTGACACTACTTTGAATGAATTACATGTTTCATAAACAACAGTAAAACTCAATTTCCAAGGGTTATTTAGATTTTGCATTTGATCGGTGGCACTGAATATTTATCTACTTATTTAAGTTGAAATCCAATCAAACTAAACAGCTGTTCTGTGGCATTACTGGGGACATAAGTAGCCCACCTGGGTGAACATTAAGAATCACTTCCACTGTATCATAAACTAATGTTGTCTACAGAGAGCAGCTCAGATGGCGAGGAGGTGAAAAAAACCATTACAGACTTCAGCTTCGGGCCACAACAATAAATGCTGCTGTCAGAAGGAATGTAACACACACACACACACACACACACACACACACACACACACACACACACACACACACACACACACACACACACACACACACACACACACACCTTTAAATATACATGACCGTCCGCCAGCTTGAACGCCTAACCAAGAAATCATCTCTCACAGTTCACCACGAATCCTACAAACTCCCATCTCACTACCTACAGAGACGCCTTCACTGACTGCCGCAAAATCTGCTTACCTCTCCACCATTTTTACCGACCCCTCCCGTAACCCCAGGACCCTCTTCTCCACCGTCAATAAGCTCCTCAAACCCCGT
>NW_011342814.1:80528-128327 GCF_000735185.1 Notothenia coriiceps | reverse complement strand
CAGGTTGTGTGTGAGAGAGAAAAAATAAGACAGCCCAATATTTTAAAAAAAATCGATAATTTTTTCCCGCATATTTAGCATATTTCCTGCAGTTTCACCGCATAAAATCACATAAAAACCTTGCATGTTTAATCGCATAATCAAGGAATTTAGCCCGCATAATCAAGGAATTTAGCCCGCATAATCAAGGATTTTTGCCCGCGTTTTTCTGGAGGGTCTAACATATAAATCCAAACAGTATATTTGGACCCGACAATATACATTTTCTATTTACATAGCACGTGATAGTGCATTGGCAAGAACAGTGACAGCATTAACTTTGCGAAAGTGGAACTAGGCCTTGCAAATCTGTTTTTAAGTAGATACTCTACTTCCCTTTTCATAACCTCTCTCTTAACTGGGTTAACCCTGTACGCACGCTGTTTGAGGGGCAAAGGGTTAGTCAAGACCACATCATGAGCTAGGACAGAAGTATGTGAGGGAGTGTCATTAAAAAGACATGCAAAGTCGAATATCAGTTTCTGTATATAATTTTCTTGGTTATTGGGAAGATGAGACAAGTAATTGGGCAAATCAGCCAATACCTCAGTATTGCTTAGTCTTGCCCCCTGTGGTGTTGCACTGCGCATCACCAACTCATCCTCATGCTCATTTGAGCTCACCTTTGAAACTGAAGCCATAGGAGAGACGGTTGTCTCCACCTGGTGAGCTTTAGAAGACTCACTTTTGTCATCCCTGGTGCAGTACTTCTTCAGCATGTTGATATGACACACTCTGGTAGGACGTCTGCGGTCAGGTGTTTGAATGACGTAGTTTGTTTCACAGAGCTTCTTATCTACAACATAAGGACCAGAACATTTAGTAGACAGAGCAGAACCAGCTACAGGCAATAGAACCAACACCTGGCTGAAACAAGCGTGCTACGGCCTTCTGGTCGTAGCGTTTCTTCATTTTCCCCTGGGTAGAGGTCAGAGCTTCCCTAGCCAAGGAGCAAGCACGATGTAGACGATCCTTAAGTTTGGCGACATACTCTGGGATACTGCAAATTTTTTTCATTGGCATGATCAAATGCTCTTTAAGAACTTTTAAAGGACCTCTGACTTCATGTCCAAACACTAGCTCAGCAGGACTAAAACCTAAAGACTCCTGAACAGCTTCAGGGGCGGCAAATAACACTAAAGGAACACCGTCATCCCAATCTTTATGAGACTCGTGGCAATGTTTTCTTAACATGCTCTTCATAGTCTGGTGAAACCTCTCTAATGCCCCCTGACTTTCAGGATGATATGGGCTGGATGTCACATGCTTGATCCCTAAGGTGTCAAGTACCCGGGCAAACACTTTAGACATGAAGTACCTTGGTCTGTTTGAACTACCTTTGGTAGACCAAACGTGGAGAAAGTTATAAGAATGCACGACTGAAGTGATGGAGACCATGTTTGAAGGCAAATAAAAAGAGGAAATAACAGGTCAAATCAAGGAAATCCCCCTCTCAGATTCCACAGCAACCAGAAGAACATAAATACTGGCTGGTGATTTGATTAATCAGCTTTGTGATGGAATAAAAAATGCACAGTGCATTTCCTTAGCTGTGGATGAGTCCACTGACACCACTGACAATGCTCAGTTGCTGGTGTTTGTGAGTTTTTATGATGAGACAAAGGGGGAGTTTGTTGAAGATGTGTTGGGCCTGACGAACCTCAGTGGACACACAAGGGGGCAAGACATTTACGGTATAAAGCAATAATGGGAATGCTGAATGAAAGAGGGTGCAGCTGCCTTTATTCATAACTGTGCAGCTCTTACACTGCGACTCTGAGGGATCAAGCACAGACACAATAACAATGAAAACTGCTGCATACAGATTATTTTTGTTTTTGCAACCTCGTGTTAAGAATCTTGTTGCAATTGTTTAAAAGTTTGAATGACCGTAATAAACGGACCTTTGTCTTATTGAACAATTTCTTTGGACCTTTAAGATTTGTATTTGAGTACCCCTGGTCTATATGATAGAGAACTGTAGCGGATACGACCCGTATCGTCTCTGTGTGGCTGCAGCCTAAATGAGCGGAACAGTCCGAAGAAATAATCCTCACATCTGTACACCAGTTCTTATTTACCAAGAGACACAAACCGCCTCCCTTACTTTTCCCCGAGTTAACTGTCCGTTCCTGTCGGAAAAATAGTGAATCCTTCAGGAAGAAAGGCGGAGTCCAGGATAGCGGGGTTGAGCCAAGTCTCGGTGCGAATTAACAAGTTACAGTTCTTAATGTCCCGTTGAAAAGCAATCCGACTTCTGAGTTCATCTAGCTTATTTTCAATCGATTGAACATTAGCCAGAAGAATACTCGGAAGAGGGGGTCAGCGAATCTCCATTGTCTGTCGGTGGTTATTGTCCACAAAGTTTCGGATGTGAAGAAGTTCTTCTCTGCTATATTGTATAGAAGAGTTGGTGCGGTCGGCTTGCATGTTGCGAACCATGTTAAAAGCAGACGGCAAAAAGTAAATATAAACACTGAAAAGATACGAAAGAGGGCAAAGTTGGAGAGGAGCCAAAATACAATGCGGCCATCTTTCATGGCGCAGAGTAAGACTACACTTTAAACACTGTATGCCCTAAGAAGGGTGTTCATGGGCCCAGAACAAGATTTTTGACCCTTTTGAATCAAGTATTGATACTCAAAGCAAAAGCTAACATCGATTGGAATCAATACTTTGCCTTCTTTGACCTATCCAAATTATTTGACATGCTTTACAGTGAGGTTCAATACTGTAGGAGCACAGAAAGTTGGCCATTGCAACACAAATGTAGGTCACAAGAGTTTAATCGATTGGCATCCATTGCAAGAATGTAGCAAAAACCTGTAAATGTGCAAATCTCTACTCCCTTAATAAAGGTACATAATACGAGAACTTATTATTTGCTTTGTTTAATCAGATCAATTGAAGTACATTCGAAACATTTCTCAAAACCCCTACGATTGCTGCGAAAGCTGGGATAGAATTAGAGTAAATGAGCGAACATCGGAAAAAGATTACATCAACTTGAGGGAATGAGAGGGAGAAGAGAGTCTGTAAAGTGGCTGAAAAAGCAGGTGTGTGTATTGATTGTGTTCAGCAAGAGGCATGATTGTGAGAGCTGACAGAGGAGGAGGAGGAGAAGTGAAGGGCATCTTCAGCACCATAATGCCCAATTTGTCTCCCATTCACCTGCAACTATGATACCATCAACCACCTTCCTCACTGCTGATTAAAGACAAACGATCCACAGTGCTTCCACCATAACACATTTCTTCACTCTTTAGACTAATTAAATCTATAAGATCCATGTTTCCTTATATATGCAATGTGATCGTCTACTGTGCGTGTTTCTCTATAAGAAGATGGCAAATGAATCAGCCTGCATCCGCCAAACCAAGCAGTGTGTCCTTAACTTTGAAGTAACCTTGAAGTATTTTTATTTTTAACTGAAAAATACTTCTTGAAAAACAGTTCAGATTAAGAATGAATCTCCCCAACAGAGGCTATTTTATTGACAATATCATCCAGAAAAAGAGACCACAAATATACCTTCACATTTACTATCGTAACAAATGGGAACAACTGCCCTATCCGAGCAAAAACAAAAGTGAGAAATAATTACATTATCCGCCCTGTGATGCCAATCTGCTCCAAATTGGAAGAGGTTATTTATTGACCCAATATACGTATTTATACAGATTTTCATGAAAATGGAGCCAGTTCTTTTACTGTAATCCTGCTGAAGGACAGACAATTAAACGAACATGGAGGTAACAAGCCTACACTCAAAACCACTCAACTCATATGCTTTAAATTGCCTTTATTGACTATATATGGTATCTCTGGCAACCATATCAAACACCTCAAGGGTAAATTAAGGATTAATGATGACCCTCTTAATCCCATAACATATTACACAAGCAATTAAAGTCATGTATCCTATCTCTACAAATACTTAATTTACTTTACTCCTTTTAATAAAAGGCACCTAATTTGTTAATGATGTGCTTTTCTTTAAATTAAGGTATTTTCAAGAGGTTAGGTTTTCAACTTTCAGAATTAATTGGAAAATTAAGTAGTATCTTTAATTGAGATACCATTTGCAGTATGTGTTTTACCTTTGAGACCACATTCCTGCTGCATCCCCCAGTCTATTAAAAACGAACTTTCCCCCCTACACCATCACTTTGATATGAGCAAATAAACTGTGAGGTCTTTGTAGAGAAAAAAACATCAACCTGGATTGGTATTTTATTGAAGCTCTAGAAGGCAAACACAGATAATCCCTCATCACCACATATCTCTCCTCCCTCTGCCATCCCTCCGCTCACTTTAATGTTTTTAGCTCAGCTCCAGGACTCCATGCGAAAAATCAATACGATTAGTCAAACAGACCTGTGACCACACGTGTACACACACACACACGCACGCACGCACGCACGCACGCACACACACACACACACACACACACACACACACACACACACACACACACACACACACACACACACACACACACACACATACACACGCACACACTCTGAGACAAATTGTCGCAGGAAAACAGAGTGAAGTATGTAGTATCTAGGCTCCGAATGGAGATAAGCAGACTTTGAATTGCTATCTTGCCTCTGGAGAGAGCGGACATGAAATAATCAGTTAATGGCAGTGTTTTTCTCTCTCTAACACACATAGACACACTCTGATGTACACCATGTTCTGTGTACTTAATTATGTTTCCTTCATGCTGATAAAAGTGTCCGTTAGGAACTCAGATGACGCAGACCCAGAATCCATCACTGACATTATCGCCTTCTACTTCCTGGAATTGTTTGATTAGAGGTTTCCTGGCAACACGGTCGCTAATGCCAATTCATGTCAAGAGAGTACCGAAACTAATACTGATCACACACAAACGTCACACATGGATATGTGCCTGATCCAGCAATACAGTATGTTTGCCACTTATGTTTTGTTCTTTGTACCAGTTTGTTCTCTCAGTTATACTATATGTAAGACTAACTGTCTCTGTTTCATTTGTGTTGTTTCGACTGCAATTGTGACTGCCATAGAGTGCGATCTTTAAAAATGAATTATGGCTTCTCAATTTAGTGCTCAAAGAAGTGCGTATCATTGCGTAGCCAAAATAAATATTGACCTTAATTGCTTGCAGTTACTTTTAGTGGTAATGTCCGAAAATTGGTTGATTACCTACGGAATTAGCTTCCTGTGTTATTGGTAGTAGCCTACAGCTATGAAGAAAACGGAAATAGATGCTTTATCTTTACGTCACCATGAATAATACGATTGTAAAAGGTTTGTTCTTTGAACTAAATGGGTAGAAACCGTTTTTCTACTACATGGTCTTCACTCTTTGTATAACCACATGTAACCCTATGTAAGCGCTAACGTCAGCTAACATTAAGAGCGACTTTTAGCTTTAGTGATGGCAGCTCTGGTGGTTCTTTTATTGTCTGGTAATTAACTTAATTTGTATCACTGTGGCGGTTTCTCATTTAAATAAGTCATTATTGGCAAATATATTGTTGAAAAACAGAAAAATATTTATATTGGATTAACAATTATGAATGAAGATGGAAGTGTTTGTCACGTTAATAAAATAGCAACAATTGAAAATGTTCCAGCATTTTGTGTTTAGTTAAATTTGACATAAAACAAACGCTACACTACTAAATTAATTGTTTGCATCATTTATTAGTTAAGAAAGCATTAGTTAGTCATGAATCCACACAAATGAAGATTTGTTCTCCTAGTGACAGCTTCCATACTCCACTATGGACAGTAAATACTACTTTAAAAACACTGAAGCTTTTTAAGGTTGTGTGAGTGCAGCTGGAGGGCAAATGTACAAAGAGTAGATTGACTTTGGAGCAAAAATATCGTTTAGACTGAGAGAGTGAGATTTCACAGCAAAAGACAAATTGTGTGTCGTGGAAGAAGATGAAAGAAGGATGAAGTCAAATAAAGGTTTCACACACACCTCTCTTTCCTCCAACACTCAAATATCACCACACACACACACACACACACACACACACACACACACACACCCCCCCACCCCCCCACACACACACACACACACACACACACACACACACACACACACACACACACACACACACACACACACACACACACTTGTGATGTTGCTCGTAATGTTGTCCATTTGTCTCAGTGGCCGGTCCTGTCACTGTGTCATCAGAGGGATATCCCAGCATGCTCTGCTTTAGTCTGTTTGGCATAATATGCGTGGTCGTGTGTGTGTGTGTGTGTGTGTGTGTGTGTGTGTGTGTGTGTGTGTGTGTGTGTGTGTGTGTGTGTGTGTGTGTGTGTGTGTGTGTGTGTGTGTGTGTGTGTGTGTGTGTAAAAAGGCCAGTTGATAAGAGCAGTGGTGATAAGAGCAGTGGTGATAACAGTTTGCTACTATGGGGCACAAGGACACATTGGGACATGAACAGTGAGGAATATCTGTGTTGTATAATCAAAAATACTTTTGTTGTTTTAAGTCAAAAGCCTCCACATATATATTGGTAGGAAACAAGCATATTCACACATTTTAGGAGCTTTAACCTTCAAACATTAAGCGTATTCGTTGAAGATATGATGAGTTAATTGGTTACCATCTTGTTGTCATCAATGCATTTTTTAAGCACTATTATGGTGCAGGTCTCTTCATTTTGTTTATAGGGGATGTGGGTGTGGGACAAACTACCTCAAGAAATTGTCTGAATATAAAGGGGTAGATATGTTTACGTCTGCCACAGGGTTGTTTAGTTTTACCTAATCCATGTTGGATTTTTTTACCCATGTTTACAGATACAGATTGTGTTGTTGTGGTTAAACAAGAAACCATAGATAGACATCAGTTCTAGTGTCCATTGACCACAATGTGTTCCTTTTTACAGTAAACATTGGCCCTTAATAAATCAATTGTGCAAGAGACACAAAATGACAATAAGGAAGAATGCAGGTTTTTTTGCATTGGAGGTTGCCATGACGTGCTGCGAATGTAACATACTCTTTGCAAGAGATCTACACTGTCCTGCAACAAGTAACTGAAGAACACTAATAGCTAAGGTAGAACTGAACAGAAAGTGGTGGCAACAATGTACAGAAACCCAAAGTACATTAACATTCCTAATCACATTCTAAATATATCATGAGTGATATTTAGCA
The DNA here is from genome assembly GCF_000735185.1 of Notothenia coriiceps. Taxonomy (NCBI): domain Eukaryota; kingdom Metazoa; phylum Chordata; class Actinopteri; order Perciformes; family Nototheniidae; genus Notothenia; species Notothenia coriiceps. The sequence goes on along the minus strand of NW_011342814.1, from coordinate 121,109 downwards.
GTGCAAGAGAAGATCCATTTAAGTTTCCTTTGCTCCATGCATTATACATTATGTGTTAATATTTTATTAAATTGTGAGGCACTTATGTGCACAAATGCCCCCATGTGGATAACTAACATTTCCAGCTAAACAAATCAATATTTCCCATGCAATCCATTAATATGCTTGCATAGTAAAGAAGACTCAATGTCAGTTACAAAAGTATTTGTGGATATGTTAGTGACACACTGAGAATTGTTTCCCTGCAATGTGATCTGTATCTGTATAGCAAACTTTAGGGATCATTTCAAACAAATGAGGACAGACTTTTTGACAGACTTGAATGCACCGTAGTCTCCTTTGATATTAATACAGTTTTTCAGCCTAAGAGAAGTGAAGCAGCGAGAGTTACAGGGTGAGAGACAGAGATGGATGGAGGGAGGGTGAGGGACGGTGGTGACAGACTTTCTTTCTCAGGTGAAACAAAATTAGCTCACTGTGCTCACCTCTCCTCACATGACAACAATTCCTAAAAAAGAAATGAGGAATGTGAACAGTTGGAGAAGAAAAAGTGAGAGCGTTCTCAGGCGAGACACTCTCCCTCCTCACCTTTCCTCACAACACTTTGGTGTCTCGCGAACACAGATTTAGAAACCTCAACATAAGACATTGATTTAACTGTGACCTTCCCTGTGTAACCACAGCACTTTATTCTACAGCTCAGTAACACAGCTAATCGTTTCCAATTTGTTAACCATAATTATATTATAATACAACTACATCAGACAATGACCTAAATATAACGCTTTCATACATTGAATACAAACCTGTAAGTTTCTCAATTTAGAATTGGTTTGTGTTACTTTATTGCAAAAGTAACTCTTCAATATGTGCTATATTAATATTATATGTATGTAAAATGAGAGGAAGTGTACTCCATCTTTGAATCCGCTGTATGACTGCAGTCTGTTGTTGCTATCTGCTCACTGGGAACCTTGTGGTTACCATGTGTGACTCATGGCTCCAGTATGACCCCCTCCCTCTTACCTTCTATTTGTCTGTTCCTGCTCCTCCTCTTCCTCCTCTTCCCCAACTGCACTTTCCCTCGTCCTGCTGCCTCCCTCTCTCATTCCCCCAGGCTTTGATCCCTCTTCCTCCCTGTCTCCCTCTCTTGCTCACTCTCTTTTACCAACTTCATTTTTTGTTTGTGTTATTTCTCTCTCCATCAGTAAACTGCTTCAACTGAATCCCCAACACCATCTGTCCCTTCCTTTCTATCTCTCTTGCATACTTTCCTATTACATATTATAACTATAATGACACCGGTAGAGTGCAGACCTTTGCTGGTGCATTCAATTGCATCTCGGATGTTCCCATTTCCCAAGTGAGGAAGTCGTTCTTCACCATGAGCTTTATGTTGTAATGTGGAATAATGATGGCAGAAAGCTTTGTATTTCCAGATTATGTTGACAGCACATTAATGCAGCAGAAATGCCCTTATCTCGCAATGTTAACACATGCAAAAACAAAATTGCTTACCAACTGGTAAGTTGTAACCCGTCCAAAATGTAAAGGCTTTTTCCTTGCCACGTGCTACACCTTTTGGTCAAGTTTACTCAAAATCAGGCCAGTAGTAGATTAACTGACAAAACAAACCAAAATCCAAACAACTAAACCTCTAAAAAGATCTGTAATCATCTAGAAGAGAGAAAACATACGTTTAAATACGAAAAGTAACATTTTATTCATTTAAAAAAATAAAAAAAACCTCTGAAGTCATTGGCTTTATCAACCATATTTCCAGACATTCAATTACAGAGAAACATTATTAACTTAAGTCCAAAGTAGATTAATTGTATAGTGTATTGGTAAAGTGAAGGGCCGAACAAGTTGAAGTCAAACAGTGTCTAAATAAAAGCTGGTTCTTTCTCACAGATGGCAAAGTAGGTTCACATTGTGTTTAGTTCACAACATGTGCGTGTGTGATGCACTCTGGAATTTAGTGCTGCTAATTTAGGAATAAAAAATACCACTGAGAATAGGCAGCTGTCTTTGTAGTGCAGCACAGGCACACACGCTCACAAACACACACACACACACCAGTGTTCAGTATTCAAATTGTTGGATGGGGGGAGTTTTGGAAAAAGAGGACAGTAACGCATTGATGCTATGCATACAACATTTCGTACTTTTGATTACAGAATAGAAAAAGCAATATATGTTTGTAAAAAGGGTTAATCTTTTGTAGACATGACGAATAGTGTATGTTCACGTGTTACATAGTCCTAATACATTTGCCCCGTGACCCTGATTAGGATAAGTCGTTTTAAGAATGGATGCTGTAGTAGAACGCTTCGCTACATATTTATTTTGATATGACTATAAATGTTAGTTAACCAAAGACTTGACTGTGTGTGTTTTTGTGTATGTCCACATAGTGGTTTCTATGTGTGTTGTCACATAACTAAGTTACAAGGAGTGAACACATGTCGCAAACACAAAGCCAACTGGCAGCCTTTCTCTGTGTGTGTGCACTGGGTCCCTTTGTGTGTGTTTTTGTTGCTTTTGTCTATTGGACTTTTTTATGTCAAACCTACATATTTCATTGTAGTGAGCACTCTCAATTGTGTTGCCCTGCTGCTGGACTTAAGAAATTAGGACAGTCTACCCCGGCAGATAGTATTCATCTTATTTGATCAGATTTTGAACTAGAATGTGTCTCAAATATTTAGGCCTCCACTTCACTACAATGAAGTTGAAAAGATTAACACTGGAGATCACAACAAGTAAAAGTAGTGCGTGGGATACTGACTGAGTGGAGGATGCTGGCCACATTCCGGAGTTTGGACTATTTTGGCGACCTTGCAGCTTATTGTGTAACGTCACTGTGGGATAAGAGAGAAAGAGAAGAGTGGGATGGAAAAGAGAAGACGATAGTGTTGGAGACGGGCATAGAGCCTGGAAAGCTTGTACTCCGGGGACTTAGTTAGCAAGGGAAACATTAGTGGGGAAAAAATAACAAAGAGGAGAGGGGTAAAGGAGCAATGACACACAGAGGTGAGTCGGGAGAGGTTTAAAGAGGAATGGAGACGAGACAGCAGCTCAACAGGCAGCAGAGCAGTGTGAAACAGTGATTTGATAAAAACAGGCAATGCTTTTCACACAAGTGAAAGGAGTGTCCCGCAGTATAATGGATGAAAGGAGCAGGCTAGTGATAGTAAACAATGAGACATTCCTAAAGACAGGGGGAAAAAGAGATGCAGCTGAAAACAAAACAGGCAGAGTAGCATGACCAGAACAGAAAACTCTTTATTAGCTGGAACCAGGCAGAGAGATGTGGCTCCGCAGGGCATTAGTAGGCAGGGGGAAAGAAAATACTTTACACATGATGTCTTCATCTTCAAGGTATTGAGCTGTGTTTGCCTTTTTTGGTATCAAACATTTGCTGAATATGATTGTTGTTAGTTTTTTTAAGTTGTATGTAGCGTGAAACTATAACTAAATCAAATCTGAAACAATTTACAGGTTATTGGAAAAATGTTTCTACAACTGTTTTGATCCATAGCAGCTTTCTACACCCTTAGAAAGGGGCCCCAATCTGCTGGTCCGCGCCTCTCCAGAGTGGGGGTTTACTGCATGTCTTTGTCTTATATGTTAGAATACTGAACATCTTCAGGTTTTAGGCTTTTTGTTGGACAAAACAAGCAATGTGAATGGTTGACCATGTGCTCTGGGGAATTGTGATCTCCATATTTGCTTTTGTTTTCAAATGTTTACAGTTAAAGCAAGTTGTCTGCTAATCATAAAAACAAACTGCAGATACATCAACACTGACTGCAGGCCTTAACCAATGACATTTGATATTGTAATGTTGTGTTGTAGAAGCACTCAGCTTCCAAGGGATGTTAAATATCCAATGTACCTATCCACCAGCAGGTTGCTCTTTTCTTTGAACCAGCCATACAAGGATTTGAATCCCCAGCCTCCCCACCTGGCTCCGCCTTACACTAACATTTACTTTAGAATATAATCTTCAAACAGGGCCAGGGAGGCGCCAACTATTCTTCACTCCCCTGCTTTATGTTCCTCACCTTATTCCGTCTCTTTCATTTTTTTCTTTTTTTCTCCCCCCTTTATAATTGTCTGAAACTCTTATCCCTACGTTGCCGCCCGTGTCTTCCCTCTCTGCTCCCTGTGTGGCTTTCTCCTGAGGTCAACCATTCTCTGGTGGCTCTTGGCCTGTTTCCCATCCTCTACATTCCCCTGGCCTGGCCTTGGGTTGCTCTGGAGAGGTGCACTCATGATCCTGCCCTTTATTTCTCTCTTCCTAACAAACTCCACGTACCAACAGTAGGCAGACATTGTCTTCTCAAAGTTCACTTTTAATCAATGTTCGTACAGATCTTAACACAGATCTTAAAGGAGAACAATCTTTACTATAACATCTTTCAGGTTTTTTCATCCCGAAACGATTTCAGTTAGGATTAATTCAGTTTTTAAAACACTATGTTCTCTTGTGCTTTCTCTCCAATTAATAACACCCTTTGTCAAATAGAAAGCTTAAGATTAAAACTAACTGTTTACTCTGAAGGTATTTGAGCGAACTGAGAGGACAGCTGTAAAGGATAAGCTATAGCTTTAACAGGAATTCAGAGCAGCGCACGAGGCAAACTCATTTGACTAGATGCTCCCATAAAGCCTCAGGGCAGATCAGATAAACAGCCAGTTTGACCCCGAATGTTAACCAAATGATGATTATTTATGCTTGCATTTTTGGGCTTCACTCACCTGAATGCCAGTTTGAAATGGGCATGTGTGTTTTTTCTTCCCTGAGTGCTCTGAAAAGAAAAGTGCAGTAAGTGGAAATTCACAGTTGTGTTACTTAAGGTGTGTCCGCTCCCAGTGCACATGTTTCCTGTGCTGATTGAACATGGCAGCTAATGCAGTGTTGACCCATCGGAGACACTCAGACAGAGCTCGGGATGTAACTGCAGCTCTCAGTAAATGTGCTTATGTGTTAATGATAATGTAGGTGGCATGATTGTAAATTCCGCCTCACTGTCAGGACAATACTCAAAATGAGAGAGTATTAAGTCAGATTTGATCAATTATTCGGGATTCCAAAAAATAAGAACATCTTTATTGACTCATGGTACTTCAAAAAGCATCTCAAAGCTAACCATCTATGGACCAATATACACTTGTAATGACATTAAAACGCCATTACAGGCAGGAATAGCTTTAGAAGGATGAGTGCACACTAACATTGTTTCCATGGATTTTCTTGTCAGCAAGTGAAAGCTATTTTAAAAAACTGGACAGTTGCCGCAGCAAGGGACCAAATGCACCTATAGTACTGTACATTATATGTGCTATATACAATGAATTGAAAAACAACAAAACAAATATGATCGAAGTTCTAGAGCTTTCACATGGCATCAGTGTAATGCATTATGCAGAGGGGTTTAGTTCTCCTAATAAGTCTCCATTAGAGCACTTTGTACCCATCAACATCAGATCCAGTTTCTGTGTGAGTGTGAAAGAGTCGGAGACCACTTTGTATCTGAATGGATCTGATTCCTTTGTGTGCTTCAGAGGGAGGGGATGCATGTTCTGCAAGAGTGTCTGCGTGTTTAAGTCCTGTTGGAGCCCCTCAGAAAACACAGATATGTTGCACCAGCTCTCTGTTGACTCTGTGGGCTGGTGCTATCCAGTTTGGAGGACAGCTTACCAACATGCACACACATTTAAAATGTGATTATCTCTGCCATTGGGACTGGAGCTAATGATAGAGCTCAGCCTTGTTCTAATGGGCCATCAATGCACCGCAGTGACTGTAGTGGTGAAGGCTTTACATGGGTGTGCAAAAATAGGACTAAAGTAAAGGCACGTACTTTGTTAGTACAAGTTTTAATATCTTCATCACTGAGGGGTTACACATAAACTAACATACTGGTTATTATTTGTGTTGATATCAGTGTGTATTTATTCCTGCAGGTAAACAGACTCAAGCGTGAAGATGGCAAAGATCTGTGCTTTGGTGTTAATGACACGTGAGTATAATTTAATCACAGTATTTTTAAGAAATCTTTCTTCATTATATGATGTCCTTTATACAGCAACATCCACTTCTTAAAAAGTCAGTAAGTAAATCCATTTCAAAATCAGTGCATGAATCAGTTTTAGTCAATAAGAGAACCCGTGATTTGTTTTCCCCACTTCCTCTTTGCAGAGGAAATTCTACCCGCAGGTCTGTCTTCCATCAGCACGCTACTTTTGCGACAATATGAGACAAAAGGCAGTCTAAACGTCTGATCTGATTATGTATCCTTTAGAAATATACTGTCAGAAAGTTAATCCCAAACTTAGTGAGGGCTGAAATAAAGACTCCTGCATTAACAGTCCTGAAAAGGTGAGGGGGATAACATCAACAGATCCTAAAGGGGTTGGAAAAGATAAAACATGGGATGGATAAGCAACGAGAGATTAAACAGGCAGGGTTTTATCTATCATATTTAAACAGATCTGGATTTCCAATAAACGCAGCAGGATTTTAAAGGTGTTTCACTTATTAGATAATACATTATTCCAGATAACATCCATGTGCCTGTCATTCTTCACAATACTGACATGTTTATATTAACATTAAGTGTGTGAAACCAACATGACTGAAACAATTCTGAGTATAATTACATTGTTAACGACACATTTTTATTTTAAAATATATCCACAGCAATGGGATTGAGTTTTTTTTGTCTTTTTCAAAAACCAAATGAGATGCTAAAGGTGTGCTTCACTTTATAAACCTTGTCTCTTTCTGAACTCTTACAGTTGTGTCACTGGGGTTCGCAGAAGAACAAAAAAGTAAGTAATAATCCCTCAACAGTTAATATTTGAGTAATACCAAAAATTGGTTCCATTAAAAAAGGGATGTCTATTGTTATTTGTAAAAGTAATAATATAAGAGGACAATAAATCTTTTTTATTTAGTTACATTTTTATATGCTTGGAACGGCACTTTTCGGTTGTAATGTATTGATTTGTCAAACTAAGCCACTGTGTTTGGTAATCTCTCTGTTTCTGTTTACTCTATCTGTAACTGTTGGGCTGTAATTGTGAAAGCTTGTTTTTCTGCTGCTCAAACTAACTGAACATATTCATTTCTGTTTCTGCAGTGGAAGAAGACCCATTTAACTTTGGTAAGTTATTATTTTCCAACGTATTATTTTCACTCTCGTTTAGAATGTGTTGAGGGTTAAGGGTTTTTTCAAATGTTTACCATGTCTCCTCTGTGTGTGCAGACTACCACCAACTGCGAGTCGGAGGCCTGATTCTTGCTGCTGTCCTCTGTCTCATTGGCATCACTATCCTGTTCAGTAAGATCCAAATTATGCACACACCACATTTCACCCTTACAGTCATTAATCAACACAAACACTGCACAGATACACAGATCTGAAGAAAGTCCACTCTTCTTGTCTCTTGTTTCAGGTGGCCACTGCAGGTGCAAGTTCAACCAGGACAAGAGGTGATCCTTCAAAACATTAAATACTTGTTTAATTATTGTGGAAAATAGGGATATCAACCTTACTTTACAATCCCATAGGAATGTATTTCTTCAACCATTTTTTTTTTATAGACAAGCCTGTAGTTATAGTTGTGTCCACTAGAGGGCATTACAAACTCACCAATGAATATTTAGAATGACAAAAGGCAATAGTTAGCTCCTTGTATAGGGATGTTTTATTTGGACCAGTATATTCTGAAGATTACTACATCTTTGTTTGGTGTATTTCTTTTTGTTTACAAAAATCCAGAAACATTCCACAAATGTTTTTTTTTTTTATGGAAGTGGCTGGTTTCTGCCATTTCTGCCAGCAAGATTTAGAAAACTTGATTGTTCATCAAATGTGTAAAAAAAAACTTTGTTTGCACTTGTCGGTAGGCCTTCATCATGTCCGTTGACATCAACCAACACATATTTAAAAAAATACACATTTGAATAGGCATTTTAGCATTAGATTGATATAATATTGTTTACTCATCTGTTTATGTTAAATTCCATGAAATGTGTTCCTCTAGCCAGAGTGGAAACTCTCAACAAAGAACCATTTAAATGTATTATAATATTGTAAAAAACAGATATAACAAAGTTTCAAAGAGGATTGAAGTATCTTGTTCTTCGTCTCTTACGCTCTCCTTTTTTCTCTTTGCAGAGCGAGGACAGGAAGCAATGCTCAGCAGATGCTTTCCGACCAAGGTATTGTTTGTTCAGCTGCCAGAAAAATATATATTAACCTACAAAGGAAATGTTATTTGTAGTTATAGTTGACTGTAAATGTCAACAGAGAAGATCCCCTGTGATCACAGACACTTGACAGAAGAAATTTTTTTTGATGTTACCTTCAGGTAAATGTATAAATACCTGTTTATAATAAAGAGATATAGATATAATAATAGTAATATTAAAAATGAAGTTTCATGAAAATATTTAGTTTAAAATAAATAATACTCGAAATAAAGAAAAATAAGTGAAGACAATTTCAAAAAAGAAATACTGCATTTAAGGTAGGTAATTATATGCCGCATAATAAACAGGTTATTCTCCCCCCGAAGACTTCATTACCCAGTTGTCCTGTTAATTTTCTAAGGTTATATTTACTCTGTCCATCTGTTTCTCACACGCAGACTGACACAGTATGGAAGTCTCCCATGGTGATGGCCTCAGATGACATGTAGCTCGCTGTCTAACAGGTGGTGCTACTCTGGGAGTCTAGCATTCAGAAAGGGAGTGGGGGAAGTAGCGAGAGGACAGTGGATGGAGGCAGCATATCTTTTTTTTATGTAGTGGGGTAGTCATGGAAGATGCCCTCTTGAGATGCTAATTTACAGTTTGTACATTGCTAAGCTAAATCCAGTTTAATGCTGATAATGTCAGTTTGACTTTAACAGCTGTGATGTATATGATATGCACAGGTGGCCCATACGGAAAAACACTGTTTGAGTGAGGGTGCGTGTTTGTCTATGCAAGTGGAAATTGCCATGGCAGTATGTCCTGGAGGCCTTTGCTGACACAAAACACACACACACACACACACACACACACACACACACACACACACACACACACACACACACACACACACACACACACACACACACAAATGGACTTTTCATCCATTATTGCAATAATTTAAGCAGAGGAAGAATTGTAGTACTTGATATCTGAGAAACTAGCTGATAAATCGTTATTGCTAACAGTACAGAGTTGGTGAAACACAACATTTGAACATGTACTGTAACTGCTTTGATTCAGTGTTTTTCTGAGTAATTCTGCTTCGAGGTAAAAGCCTTCTGAACGTCTGGATCTTACAGCTCTCGAAAAAATATATAGACCACTCCAAATATGTCTTGGCAGCAAATATGTATGGCAGCCATTCCATTCCAGTGTCTGTTGACTTCCAACACGGAGAAATGTAAATTTTACTCAAACACATATCTATAAATAATAAAACCAGAGATATTAATTATTTTGCACTGGTCTCTTAATTTTTTCCAGATCTGTATATTATCAGAAAAACAAACTGAGAAAATGTAAGTGCCCCAACGGAACATCTGTTTTCTGCCAAGAGAAAACTAAACGTAATGATATTCCTGAAGTTGAAATTAGGCTTAAATAGTAATTGAACCACAGTGTGATTCACATCGTCAGAAGTCTGTGTAACCGAGTCTTTGGGGTTAATGATCACATTTTCAAGCATTAACGTAATCATCTGAATTTGGAAACCTAACGTTCTGTCTGTAGGTCGTTCCTGCGAATGCTAGATGTCGGCCAGAACACAGCCGACTTCCCGAACCTGCAACCATCAGATAACACGGAGGAGGAGCAGCGGGATTTTACACATCCAACGAGAGGCTTTTGTTTTACTGTTAGAGAGCAACAGAGAGTAGTCTGTGTAAGGCTGTGAGGTGTGATGCTTTCTGCCTTGTAACTGAGCTACTGATCTGCAGCCTGCATCTTCACACATCCACACACAAACTTTACACGCAATGTGTCACTTTCATTTCAATTGACAGAACACGTGATTTAGAAATAAAAAGGCTATGACACAAATAAACTGTCATTTGAATCGGTTTGATTAAGCTGAAAGTGACCTCATACAACAGTTAACAGAAACTATTTACCAAAAAATTCCTTAAGTGTCCACATGCTGAAGTTCTCTGCCGTCTGCTCTGTGTGTAAGGTCAAACATTGATGTAGATATTAGTCGCTTATTGTGCCAAACCTAACGTTCTGTCAATGCTTTCATGTCACATATATGAAATCCACCTATCATGAGTGTTTAAAATGTTGTTGATTAATCATAATTAGAAGTGAATTCCCATGTTTAGCTTTATGGAGGAAAGTAGTGGATTGTACTGTTCAGAAATACAGAAAAACTCTGTCATGTTTCTATAAAAGAACCTTGAAACAAACAAATATGAACTATGGAGTTTTTTTTTGTTTGTGTGTCCAAGATCCAATGAAATCATGATTCGATGTTTAAGGCCTGAGAATATGAGATATGAAAGTATGCAGTCGAGGCAGTGTTCAAAATACATAATTGATCATTTTTTGTTTTTAAAAGTTTAAAAATGTTTACTTATATTATTATTAAGACTATTGCCTCTTTTTTTTAACCTCCTGAATATGCTATCCTTGCATTTCACTGCACATACTAAAAAGGTATAAGCATGTGACAAATAAAATCTAATCTCCTTTTTTATGTTATTGCATTTTAACTGTGTTATGTTATTCATGTTATTTAAAAAAGAGCCATAAGCACATCAGATATTAGTGATACATTTGAACATAGTAAGCTTTTACTTAAACCCGAAGAAATTTCCTTTTTCAGCAGTCATGTTCTCCTAAAATATTTAAACTGTAAACAACATTTCAATTGAACTTAATTGGAAAAAAACTCAAAATAAATCACTGAATTTGACCATTAAAGGTAGGGTAGGTAATTTACTTCAGAAACCCTTTTTGTTATATTCCATGGAATGCTCTTAACATCCCGATAGCAATGAGTAAATTAAATGCTTTGACAATAGATATATACAAATATTTCATCTGTGGAAGCCGTGGCGCAGTAAAAAGCAAGTCCAATTATCTGACCCGGGCCTACCTGCCTGTCAGCCTTCCTTCTCGTGCACAAACTTACGAGATGTAAGTTGGAGGAGGGGCTTTGTAAGGAGATCCCCCGGAAAGGGAGGAACTTCGCCTCGAAGTCCCTCCCGTATTTTGGAAAAATGATGTATTGAAGTCAATGGCAAGAGAAAAGTTATCTTCCGATCCGGTTTGAATTGTGCCACGAATTACACATGATGTTTGTCAATTCAAAAGATAATTTAAGTAAAAAAAAAATGTTTTTGCCGTAAAACTCTGAAGTAAGACTTTTTTGTGTGAAACCGCTCAATGAACTACATCTCTGGTCTCCCAAAACAACACAAGATGGCCGTCACTACTGTCTTGCCAAACAAGGGATTGACTACCCTCACTATCACCGCAATGACACACGTCCTTTTTTAGCTGTTCTGTTGTCATTTCCTGCGATCTTCTTCCTGCAGTCAGTCAAAATGAATATTAATGTGGGGCGTTTCTTTGACTATTTATGGCAAATATGGGCGTTACGTGAAGCCCGCAAAAGCTGCGCCGCATTTCGAGTTAATTGTGATTTATAAATGGAAACCGGCGTAGAACGTGCCATACACAAGTCCTACGCCAGTGTTTTATGAATCGGAAAATGTCTGTGCGTATTTATTTGCTTTGTCCTACTTAAGCAACCTTCCCACGTGAATCCTATGCAAGGCTTTATAAATGAGGCCCCTGGTCCTTTCATCAGACGGGAAGCGAAAGAACGAGCAAGACCCATTGCTGATATGATTACAACCTGGTACAAAGCACACAGGCATCTTGTTAAAGATCATATCTTAGCTATCTCTTATATTTAGCAGAGGAAAACAATTATGACATCACTTACGCGACTCTGGGATTTGTAGTCTTTCAAGTTGAATTCCGAACCCAATAAAATACCCAATATTAACGGTGTGTGTGTCTGCCCAAGGACAATTTAAGGTAAAACCTAATAATAGAGGTGTCATACATAATAACCTAATAAAAGGAAATGTAACAACTACTACAGTGCAACAAAACAGGAAGATTAAATGTGGTCTCTTAAACATAAGATCTCTAGCATCTAAAGCAATATTGGTAAATTATTTAATATCAGATTATAATATTGATATATGCTGTCTCACTGAAACTTGGTTGAGACATGAAGAATATGTCAGCATAAATGAGGCCACTCCCCCCAGCCATATCAATACTCATATTGCCCGAGGCACGGGCCGAGGAGGTGGAGTTGCAGCAATCTTTGACTCAAGTTTACTTATCAATACTAAACAAAAACTAAATTATACCTCCTTTGAAAGCCTCGTTTTTAGTCTTACGCATCCGACCTGGAAAACTTTGCAGCCAATCTTATTTGTTACAGTGTACCGTGCACCAGGTCCTTATTCAGAATTCTTATGAGTTTCTATCAACTTTGGTACTTAAAACAGATAAAGTAATTATCGTAGGTGACTTTAATATTCATGTTGACGATGATAAAAATAGCCTTACTGTTGCATTTAACTCTATATTAGATTCTGTTGGTTTCTGTCAGAGTGTAAATAAACCAACCCACTGCTATAATCACACTCTCGACCTTGTTCTGACTTATGGTATTGAAATTGAGCAACTATTAGTCGAACCGCATAATCCTGCTTTATCCGACCATTTCTTAGTNTAACCTGGCAAGTACTGTCTAAGTTTATGGTTGCTGGTTAATTTAATGTTTTAGTGTCATCACTCCAGGTGTTGTAGTTTAGTGTTGTCATTAGAAAGACATTAAATACACTTTCATTTTACCAAGGGACGTTTCCTCTTCACCCTAGTTTTACCCTTTCGCGTCGTATAGTAACTTTTATAAAAATAAATAAATAGAATGAAAGTTTGACTTTTTAGTTTATGATATCTCCTAGTATGTATCTTCTAGTAGTAAAATATACTTCGTATGTATGTTTCGTACACCTTAAGTTTATGTACAAGTCGAAATGTACAGTTTTCCATTTCGACAGTTAGGAATGGATTGTACAACTCCGGAACCACACGAACGGGCACAGAATCCGAGTCACCTCGGGAAGTTAAAGTAGGAACGCAACGGTCAGTATGTGTGTGTGTGTGTGTTATACGAAGTTTAATTACATGTTACATTATAAATTTTCGGAGTTAATAATGTAAAGTAACGTCGTACTAGTATTACAAAGTGAGGTCAATGTATCGGTTTTCCTTTTTCCGAAGAGAAACAAGGAACTTTACGACGGTAGTACTGGTCGTCTCTAGAACGCAAACCTCCTAAGGAGGAGCTTAAGCTCACTCGCTGTAAGACTTAGAGAGAAGGAGGAAAACGCAGGCGGACTCACGAACTTCGACAAATCGGTATATTAGGACGATGAGTTACAGAGCTTTATTTTTATGCTTGAAAAACATCCCCTTTTTTTGTGTCGTTAATAATTGCGAAAATTGATTCGATTAGGCAATTTTCAAGTGTCGCCAAGAGAGAAGAACGAGCGACTATAAAGAGTGGGCTCTTATAACATGTCATTGTTGTTTTTAATATGACATTGTAAATGTCGTGATAAATGTCGATAGCAAAAAATTACGACATATGTAAAGGGCGGATTCCTATTATAAACGGTGTTACGTCGTCATGTATGCACATAAAATGACGATGTACAAAAAAAAAAAAAAAAAAAAAAAAAAGATGTTATTGAATAATGTCATAACGACTTTAATGTCATAACCAAAATTTCCACACATATGTAAGGGCGGTTCCTATTAAAGGGGAATTACGTCGTCGGGATACAACGTATCTCACGACTTCAGGAGGGGAAGGCCACCTTGAAGGTACCGGTGGAATTAGCTTTTTATTAAAATAACTTCGAGTTACCCTGCTCTTTCTAATAGAAAGCTAAGGCAAACTTAAACACTGCTGCGTTAATGTGTATACTACAAACAGTTAAATTTCATTAAAACGTCCAGTTTTTCACAGCGATTTGGACACCTTCAATGTTAAAGAAAACGGACACTTCACGCAGAAGTGTTACTTGATGTTGAGACCAGAACGTGTGTCGAGTGGCTTGGTTTGTGGGTTTTCTACCGGGCGACCGTGCAAACGCATGTAAAGTTGGAGAAAAGGAAAATCTTAACTCCGGCTTTCATAATGTTTCTCCGACTTTTAGTGAATGTTCAGACCCCGTACAACCTCTCGGACGGATGTAAAGCTTTTTCGCCGCTAATCGAGCCAGCATTCTCGGTCGTACGCCTGGCCGGAAATGTGCCGAAAGCCGGACTCATTTGTTGCTCACATTACACATTGCAAATTATTAGTCGATCGATTGGTTCGCGATGTGAGAAGCACAAAACAAAATCAAACTCTTGATCGTTCTCCATGATAATGACCGATACTATTGTTGGAACGCATGTTTCGTGTGTCCGAAGAAAAAATCATTCATTACATAAAAATCGATGACTCCCTTATGTAGTCAATACTGTCCGGTGAATGCGCTGAGACCCTAAACATCAGAAAGATCAACGCATAAAAAGTATCAGAATATAACGTGTCAAAAATCTGTTAGAAACTTAAAAAAACTGAGCTTTTACTAAAAAATTCTAACTGTTGTTCAAATTAAGTACCCGTGTTAATTTTGCCCTTTTCTACATTCAAGAGAGAGGTAACTGAAGTTAACATAATAAAAAAGCTTATTCCAGGGTCTACGCTTCATTCACCCCGCACTGAAGCGGTGAGATATCACGACGTTATGACATTACAAATGACATGTAACAAGTTCATTGTAATGTCATAACGAGACTATAATGTCATAGCAAAAATTAACGCATATGTAAAGGCGGATTCCTATTATAAGGGGTGTTACGTCCGTATACATGTCGTAGTGTGACATAATAGTTTAGTTTCATTTAATGACCACCCATTATGTCGTAAATGACGGATCTAATGTCTAAAAAAAATGTCACAAAAGAATTTGTCTTCTGTGCTAAGGACAAAAAATGCAATGAAGATGTCCGAACTTATCCGTATGTTGACTGACATAATTAGCCATTCATAAAGGGGGAAGTACATAAAGGTAAATAATTATTTTTATAAAAACTTCATTGTTGCAACTCTGTTTCGGGAATGTAAACGCCAAAATACTTAAAACCACTGTAAGGGGTCTAAACACTGGTGTAAAAGCCTTCACTCTAGTTTTGATTTAATGACGAATTAGTTACCCACAAAAATTTAAGACTACGGTAAAAACCTACTTGAGCCGTTGCTGGGCGATAAACCGATTATTGTTATCCAAGTCTAGCATTACTGACTAGTACTTGGTCGGTGGATGTTACCGAAGTTGCAAGATGTGACATCTAGGTACTCTACTTGAAGGATTATGTAAATTTGGGAAATAGGTTTCCTATTAATTCATCCATGGTTTTACCAAAATCCAGGAACAACTGTAGACATTATAACTACTTGTAACTTTGCATACGTACAATTATGGTAAGTGATTTAATGTCGAAATTAAATTGCGAACTTTTTGGGTCTCAATCGTCTATGTCTTGTTTTCTGATTTGCACCGCGTAAATTCCAATCAACATAAAAGTGGACACTTATTATGCCTGTACTCTGTTCCTGTGATTCGGTAGACAATCGGTGACAAGCAGGGTTGATCCCTTCTCCTTACGTGTGTGTGGTCATACATTAACCATTATTAATATTCGCAAATAAATTTTATCGACCCATTTGTTTTACCGGTCCGTACGTCGGACCTTGTTTTGTTTTCCCGGTTTTTCCCGTGTCCAACTGTTTATTGGTTTGGTTTTCCTCTGAGATTTCTTTTCTCAGATTTCTGTATGTCCTTTTATTTATGATTATATGATTTATTTCTTGCTTTGTTTTGTAGTGAAATTTTCACCATGTTTGATTGTGTATTAGCATATGTTTTTGTGTTGATTTGATGTCGTTGGCAGTGTCTTAGGATTTGATGAGATTTGTGTATTGATTCGATGAGATGGAGATTGATTCGATGAGATCTGTGATGATTAGTGGTTCAAATTGGTGCTCTTGTTTCTCGTTCATCGCTCTCCGTAAGACAGGTGTATGTCTCGGAGGTCTTACTACTAACAGGGGTTCGAAACATCATTAGAGGTCGTCCACACGCGGCCGACACGCGACGCTAACCCTCACGCAGCCCGGGCACACGAGCGTTAGAAGTCCCCGCCCTGTCCGCTACCGTTTCGGTTTACGGCCCTCCCGTTGGCGGTGTCGAGTAAATGTATCTTGTGTGTGTCGACTTTTGTGAGTCTGCTGGTCCTTCCTTCGTTCGGCATTGTGAGGGGGGGATATTCTGGTGTTTGGTGTCAAAACTCTTGGATTCGTGTGATTGCTTTGAAGGATATGTGTGTAAAGAGTGGTTTGAGTTAGACCTGTTTCGTAGCCGGTTGTGTAAGAGACTCGGGAAATTACTGCCCACAGATTCCAACATCAGGGCGTGGTTAGTCTCGGTAACGCTACTCTTGCGACTGACACGAACCTGTGCGACCCCGTCTTATCACTTTACCTAGCATTTACATTTTGTAAGTGTTTAACCGGTTTCCGACCAGGTTGTATTAGAACTTCACAACGTCTCGATTGTGGTTGGTGATCCCTAGGCTATTTATCGACTGCGAGAGACCAATGGCCTCTCAGCTTTTCAGCCCTCCGAACAGACTCGGTCGCACACACGCGACCAGAGTACTGAGGGAGTGCTCCCCTCGGTGTTAAAGATCGAAGAGGAGTCTGTGACGAAATAGCCTTCTGTGGTCATGTTTAGTGTTCTAGTCTGTTAACCCTGTAGGCTTTGTGAAAATGAGCTGGACACGTGCACATACCCACTAGTCCGGTTATTGGCAAACCGCCTGTAAAGACGGCGACAGAAATGCGAAGGCTCGACGCGTTAACCGCTTACTGTCAGTGTCCAAACACTGTCATTTTCGTGAGGGAGAGGAGAGACCAGAAACAAATGTATGGTGTGTAAGTTGTCAAGTCGTCCCTTACCACCCCGGAGGTGGTGCTGCCCTAGACAGTCATTTCCTGTCCCCTTTTGTGTCTAAATACGGAGTTGGTGGTATGAGTTAGCCGAATTATGTCGTCGTCGTCTCTCCATAAATGAAAAACGAGTAAATTCATTGTTGTGTACACGAGGTCCCGTTTGAAAAAAATTTGAGGAGGTTGTACTAGCGTTAAGGGGAAGTTCTTCTTATTAGACATTCGTAATGTACTTCGTTCAAGTGAATGGTTTTGTGTAAGGGAAAAAGGATCGCTTGAGAATGGCACGCAAAACTAGTCCTGAGAGGATATCAAGATTTGGAAACGGCCATTCGAAGTCCTTGATTAAACATGTGAGACCCTACCGTTGGAAATGACTCAGTAATGACGTCCGACAGGAGATTGCAACTCGTCGGTGTTGACGAAGGACTCGAAAAGGTATAGTAAACCGTGGAATGGTAGGTCCGGGGGTTGAAGTTGGCCGGTGGCGGTTGCGGTCTCGTTACGCGAGTTCCGTGGTTTTATCCGTGGTGGAGTCAGAGGTGTCTCTACAACCTCGTAGTATCCCATATATTAAGCAAGAATGTAGTGTTAAAGGATGTTACGGTCCACACTCGTTGGTGTGTTTCCCCAATCTGATATTTACGCGTGTTTCAGAAAGAATATTGGAAGTTCCGTCTCAGTTTTCGTAGCTACGCGCGTCAACCCTCAGATCGAGGTCGACTGCGTAGGTCTAGGCCTGGAAGGAATAGACGGAGTTAAAAGAAATGAGGTTGACTTTGACTATCATAAACTGTTGTATTTATATCTGTCATGAACTGTCCTATTTTACCATGTTTTTCATATTGAACTTAATATTGAAATGAAATCAATAAACATATATTTAAATGAATTGTATCCCAGTTTTGTTTATTGCAAATGAGACATGGATCTAAAATTGGTTAAAGAGAAAACTGCAGTAATATACTGTTTTGATGCATACACTACTGTAAAATTATACTGTATACAGAACAGTAATGTATTGTTATTTCACAATACCAGTATTGTATAATCACAGTAAAATATTTTTTTTGAGATTACAGCAACATAGACAATTACAGTAATATAAAAATACAGCACTGATTTTGATACTGTAAACAAAATACAAGATCGCTACTGTAAAGTAAAAATACAGTAACTTGTTGGCAACTTTGCTGCCAGTAATTTACTGTAAAATCCCCTGTATTTATTTTAACAGTGAACAAGTACCAACTTGCGACCATCGGGTACAGATGAAGCAGGTTCCATCAGGACAGAATCTTACTGGTTTCATATCATCTTCATGTGACTCAGTTTGACCAGGGCACTGTTTAATCAGACACAAGTGTTTTATAGGAGAGAGGGATAAAGCAATTAAAAACCAGCGGACGTTACATAAGCAGGAAGTGGAAAGAGAACATTGGAGAGCTAATTCGGAGTTATAGGCATGAAACAGGCGGAGGCGTAAACACAACGATATTATAAAGTGTGTCTTTCAAACAGGAAGTGACTGATAACCGCCCCCCCTGCCATTTCCTGTCAGTAATAATGAACGCACGTACTGCATGTACAAAGATAACATCGTTTATAGTGTCTGTTGTATTCTGAACCCAGTACAGCATTTATTCGTTTATTGTGTAGGCCTACCATTTATAAACTAAGTTTTATGAATCATATTTTCTCATGATCCCAAAGCAGGTGAAGATTCTGATGCATTTTGGATATCTGCTGTTGCTGCTTATTTGGCTCAACTGACCTAAAACCCCTGAGAGAATCATTCAGCGTCATGTTACTGGCTTCTTACCGTCTGACAAGAACCATATTTGTTTTAACCCCCTATTTGCTTTCAATTTAAGTTCTACCAAAGCATACGTAATGAGATTATTAAAACAATGGTGGTCATACATTTGTTATGAAACACATGTTTAGGGCAATTCTCACATTACTATTGCACATTAGCTCTATTATGCTTAGGCTTTTTACTCAGATTTTCTTTACAGGGAAACAAAATATGTTATTCCATAATTTTTAGATTTTTGTAAATTTTTGGTGTGTTGAATCACTAAGAGGAAGCTAAATATTAACCTACATTTCGTTAGGGGCCCTATTCTGCAAATGTTCAGGTTCATATGAGTATGTGTTCCCTCTACTGTGACATGTCTCCATGCTTTAATGTTCAAAAAGCTCTTTATTTTTCTCATACTGCAGCACCTCTTTTTACCCTCTGTCTGAAACCAGAGCCCAGTCTGCTCTGATTGGTTAGCTGACCGGCTCTGTTGTGATTGGTTAACCGCTTTGAGATGTCCCACCCCTTAGCCTATCACGTACAATGTGATGGAGCGCTAGCCAATAGAAGCCAGAGTGATACATAGTGATGTCACTGTGTTACAGAAGTAAACAAAGGAGTTCAAGGGGGGGACCTTTGCAGACCATTTACATGCACACAAACTTATAGAACGCACTACAGGAAAGGGAAACCCCCAACAAGCATAATAGGGTCTCTTTAAACATGTGACTTAACCAGACTGTACACATTTCAATTCATGTATGACAGCTGGAGCAAGCGAAAGCTGAAACTAATGTTAAGATTGTGTAGACAGTATTCATGTGATAAACTCCTGCGTAGGACCATGTTTAAAAAACAAAACACACATTTCATACATAGAGCATTTATTCCCAAAAATTAAATATGACAACCAAATAAAAAGGCTCAACTTAGGACCAGGATCAGATGAGTGTTAAGACAAAAAAAGGTCTTGACGTACAGTTTTAGTTCTAAAAGTGACACCATTTAGTAATCAGGCAAAAAAGAAAAAGAAGCACATTAATATACTGTGAAACCCAAACATTGTTTTGTTTATGAGTATGATATGCAGCCAACCGCAGAGGGTTCAAGATGTATTGTTGTGGGGAAACGGGCACTCGTGGAGAAATAACTCAACCCCAAGAACTAGCGCTATCTGTAAACAAAATTAATATTAGAAGATAAAAGACAATGATGCATACACTAATGGAGGCCACAGAAATGGATTGCACAGACGATTGCTTCATTATTGCCGTCCACTTAAGATGAACATGGGGGGGGTAATGGGTGTACAGGCAGTAAAGGGAGGCATCTTAGAAATAAATAAATAATGCTACATAAAGTCTCAACTGAGCTACTCGTTACCTACATGATTTGATTCTCTACTAATGTTTCGGGGTTGTGCTTGAGTGCCCACCCCCCACAGGCCTTTTGGTCCTGTCAGCTCCACACTGATCAGTTCTGCATATTGTCTGTTCTTGGCATATGTCCGAGGTATCCACAAACACAAAACAAACACAATCACGCCTTACAGTATCGTCATGTATCAATACTTATCAACGGGCTTCAGCGCCCTGTCTGAAAGTTAACATCTCTTTGATTTTTTTCAGCACCATCAGGAAAGGCACAGTCTGTTAACGTCGATCGGAGGATGAACCATCAACCCTCCTCCTCTCTTGAATATGAACTCAACTAAATTTGAAGCAGCACATGCATTGAGAAAATTATTAAAAGTGTAATGAGTTTTGGAGATGATATTAAAGGAGAGGGGGGATCTTTTGACAGGAGGGTTAATGGTTCCTCCCATCTCTTGACACGACAAGTCTCCACGCGGCAAACATCACACGAGTAAACCTATTGCATTATCAAATTTGGATAAAATACCACTATTATTAAACGCCATATCTCCGTACAGCCTCTGCGTCAAATAGGACTTGGTTAAAAAAAATAAGTGGTGTGTGCATTACATTAACATCTCTACATATAAATATATCTCAAGTCATACTTTTATTTTGAAGGACAAAAGGCTGTCCAGCTCTGCCGACGCCGAGCAGGAAAAGATTAATAAGGCTCCATATAGACTTTTTAAAAACAGGCAGAAGCTCGAGCGAACAATATTCAACATGCCCACGACTACATTTTCTTTCAAGTAAAATCAAATGCTGGTAATGTCTGACATTAAGAAACAGCTGCAACGTGACAACAAACACACAGCGGGACAAACGGTCGTGATATCTCAGAATTAAAAATGCTTAACCATAAAAACACATGCGTCTCTTTAAGTGCAGTAAAATACCATAATCCTCTTAATCTCTCCGTATTAATATATATGTATCTGATGAAATATTAAATAAATGTGTTTCTCTATAGCAGCTTTAGTTTGGTTGTGGTGACACGCGGCTAGCACAGTTAGCAGTACAGAGGTCATCAGCCAGGTGCTGCAAGGCCCCTCCTCAAGTCCTCCACCCCCTGACCAGGCACAATGGTTTGGTCCAAGAGATGAAACCTGAAGGCTTCCTCTGTTTCAACTGAACTGCAAGGCCATGACAGAAACACCCTCAGCCTGGGTATTAAAGAAAATCTGGCAACAGTGAGCGATTCAAGGCATTATTAAGGATGTCCAAATGTGTTCCTCACTGCATATATGACAGGACTTATTATTGTTTAGTAACTGGTCTTGAAATTGTTATTACTATTTTGCAACCATCGCCAACCGTTGTTTTTGATTTTGAGGAATTTGTCAAGCTGAATTGTCTAACTTTGTGAGAATTTGCCACTTTTTTTATTCGTATTTATGTTATTAAACGGTTTCTTTGGAGTTTAGACAGTCGGTCGGTCAAAACTATATATTTCCTTGGTATGTGGGAAATTACAACAGACATTTCTAACATTTTATGGACAAAACACTTAATTTAAGGTAAGAGTAGTCCTTAATGGCAGCCTTATTTAGAACCGTTAATACTCCTGAAACTGGCTCTGGAGATACCCAGCCCGGATTTCTTCTGAAAACAAACGCAACAAAAATGCAAAGGATGAAGAGAGTGAAATCTGAATATGTAATATTATTTTTCCACTGGCAGTGAGTCCCCTCAGATAACACAGGAGAGTCTCTGCCTTTCGACTGAAGGCCAGAGACGCAATAAATGAGATTATTATTTAGATTTTCTCATTTTTGATCTTAAAATTTAAAACTTGGTTCTTTTTCAGATCATGAAATAAGAAATTAGAGCTACAAGAAATGACTAAAAACTACACTTGGTAGCAACTTTTTTCGGCACACCTGTTCAATATAATCCAGCTCTGCCATCCATCTTTAGCAAGTTCATAATGTCCAGTTTTTATGATGGTGTTCATTATTAGTTAATGATGCTGTAAATCACCACCATCACTATGACCACAGTAATAAACGATACAAATTCGTAAGATCACCGTCAACCAAACCTGAACATTATAGCACCATAAACCACTTGTTGAGAAAACAATAGTGTTAGATTGTGTAAAATAATATGACAGGTGGACCGAAACAAACTGCCACCAAGTGAGTTCAGATTTGAAATATAGATTTGTTATTGTGATGAGGAAAAAACCTTCAAGGTCTACCTTGTGACCTTCATTATATTTAATGTGGTGGCAATTCAAAGGGCCATAATCTACACTAAGAATATTTAAAAGAGAATTGCATTAAAAACGATGATTATTGCGCATTTCCTTAAATGACTAGAACTTTGTGTCCTTTAAGAGCAACATAATCAGAGAAAACTGTTGTACTTGGTAACCGGTTGAAGCATTTTTTAAAATGATTTCCACAGAAGGAAATCAGCGTGTTGAGTGGACATGGAGGTAACCACCTTCTGATCACCAGAAAACGAAATATTAAAATGAATCACACAACCTTGTGGCTTGCGTTGAGGCGCACTAACCTACATAAGATCCTAACCCTTCCATCCGTCCACAGATCACTCTCTAACCGATTCAGGCACTTTGATAAATCTCTCTAACAGACCTCACGTCTGCAGCATCCGTCTCTACTTCAAATTTCAAATACATTCCTGAGTCCAAGCTCACTTGCCAAAACGAACTCGAAACAAACCGTTTTACCACGCCAACACACACACACTGTCTGCGCTAACACCTTATTGCACCAAAAAGAGTTCTCCACAACTAAATTGGTCTGTAAAAATGGGGAAAAGTCAAAAATGTGTGGTCGTCAGAAGTAATGAACATTCTGCTCTATTGCTGTAAATTTAACTTAAAACAGAAAAATGTGTATAAATAGCGAGGAATAAAAAACACACGGGAAAGGTTTGGTTCAACACGAGCAGAACTACGAAGGAGAGGAGTTTAAAACTGTCCATGGCCTTGTTTTCAAACAGTCGCGGTAAGGCATCCAGATACACAATGCCCCGTCGATGTGGCTTTGTTTAAAAATAAGAAATTCATTCAGCGTCTGAGTGCAGAGTTTCTTACTGTCAGAATGACTGTGAGGAACCGTTGGCTTAAAGGGAGACAGAAGAGTAACCGCTAAGGCAGCTTTGAGGAGAGACACGAAAAGAAGAAGAAAGGCCGAAGCTTTTGTGTTTACGAGCGTACTCTAACAATGGCAATCACACATTTGCTCGACAGAGAAATAACACGTATAGTTTTGTATCTAGACAAGCAAACAAACATGTAAAACCGTCACTAAATAAACCAGCGACGTTAGGCTCAACGTGAGGAACGAGTCACTGCTTCGGCCTCCACCCATGCACCATAAAATCATCAGTTTTTGGATTCCCTGCTGCTCCGCCTTTCTTGAACACATGAGAAATAAACTGCGGTCAAAAGTTGAAGGTGGAGAGTAAAAGAAGGAGAAAGAATCCATGGTGATGTCGAACAGAGGAGGAGGGAGAGGGACAGAGACTATTGGCTGGTTTCAGATTGCATAATGTGGCTGTAACTCCTCTCTGGCTTATTACATCCTTACTGCAGTCACAGCCGCCGCCATCCAGCTGCAGCAGCACGGAGGGTGGGGGGGGCGGCCGAGGAAAGGTGGAGGGAAGTGGAGGCTTCAGGCGAAATACATGGTGGTCAGTGTGTCGTGGTGGATCTGAACGGCCTTGGCCAGCGCCTGGGGGTCCCGGCCGTTACTCTGCCCCGAGACGTGGCTGCCCTCCGCACTGCAGGAGACCACAGGGAGACACGTGAGGAAATAAGGTTTAACTCTAAATACAATCATGCCACACAAAGAGTTCTTATAAAGCACACTTAATTCAAAGTCTTTAGAAAATATATGTGGAAATGATCATTTACTACAAATAGAGTATAATAATTTATTTGAACATATTCAAGTATATATATATATATACACACACATACACACACACCATAATAATTATTATATTAATGAAGATACATTTATTTACAATTATTAGATACAATTATTTTAATGATAATTTGTTCACTTTATTTTGTTAATTGTATTTATTTATTTAATTGTGTAAGTGTTCTTTCTGTGTCTTTTAACATTATTAGCCAACTTGCCATAGCTATGAACCCGGAAATGTTGAGGATCCCAAAGTTTTATGTTAGAAATGTACAGTAGGGGTCCCTAGCACGTAGAAACTGCCGGATGCTAACGTGCATATTAGGGGTGTAACGGTTCACAAACATTTCGGTTCGGTACCTACCTCGGTTTTTAGGTCACGGTTCGGTTCGGTATTTTTTCGGTACAGCAGAAAAAATTATCACAAAACATAAAATATATATATATATATTTTTATTATTATTATTAAACTGAATAATGTATTCACTCAAATAAATACAAAATATAATAAAATAAACATTAAGGTGCAGCATTTCGATGAACTGAAATAATCTGTATTTGAACTTTACTGTACTAGTACTCACAAAACATAAACTATTATTTTTGGGTTTTTAATTATTACTAAACTGTGAATATTCACTCAAATAAATACAAAATATAATAAAATAAACAGTAAGGTGAAGCATTTCGATTAACTGAAATAATCTGTATTTGAACTGTACTGTACTAGTACCTAAGCACCTAAGCAGCCAGTTTGACATTATGACTTGCTTGTCAGTGTTTCCCCCATTGTCTTGGAGTGGCGCTGCGCCCCACCAACGGAGCCCTGCGCCCCCCCTGAAATTCAAGGTGTTTAAAAAAANTCAGCTAGCTGACTGTTTTAAGTGAATAAAAAGGTAGTAAAGTGACACCAAACACAAAGCAGTCTAACAACTAACCCGTGGTGTTTAGCTAGTTAACAGGCACAACACTAGCATGCTAACACAGCGAGCTAACATGTAGATGTTTCCGTCTGGATTTGATTAATTGTGCAGTTTTTACATTAAAGCGGACATATTAAGCTTATTTGAGGTTGAAATGAGTGCTTCTACTGTGATATGTTTCCATGCTTTAATGTTGAAAAATTACTTTTTTTCTCATATTACCTGTGCTGCAGCACCTCTTTCTTTACTTTGTCATGTGCATGATCATATATTGTAACCTGTGTTTTGCTACATATGCTCTTTTATCTTACCAAAATAGTAATAAACTTGATTTGTACATAACTGATGTCTGTAAATATTAGAGTTGTCTTTCACACATCAATATGTAGCTTAACAGACATACAGTCATTTGAAACAGAGATATGATATTGGATGTTGTAACATTTAATTAACATAGAACTTAGAACCTATGTCTGAGGGATCGGGGAGAAGGAAAAACAGTTCCTTCCCCCAAAAGCACCTGGTAGTGGTTTGTTAAGGACATCGTTAAAAGGGTCAGACAATAAGACAGGACATTGGCCGGCCCAGGTGTAACCGGTTGTGTGTGAATGTTGTGGCACGTAAAAAGCCCTAACACTGTTGATTCGCGTACATCAAAGGGAGAACAATTCAAGCAAATAATAACCAATAGTGTCACCTACTTGTCCCATAGGCAACTATAGGCTTGTAAAAGTTTCATAGCGAAAATTAACCAAAGGAAATTGAACCTGCCCGAATGACCAAATAAAACATCGCAAAGTTGGATACTTGATTTTAAAAGCTTACAATCTGAGGCCATTTGGCATAGGGGAAATTAATCTGTCATAGCAACAATCATCCACCAACTGGTAAACAAATTTAAATGTATTTAAATACGAGGCTGTTGTGGTTCTCGAAAGATATATGTCCGATAGGACGCGACGTTGTGCAGATTGCGGTCCTGCCATGGCAAAAACGCGTTGGGTCATTGTTAATTTACAGAACTACCTTCAACTACAACCCCTAGTTAGTACCTTAAAACATTTTTTACGAAAGGGTGCCCATCAAGCGGAGGGATTTAACTTTAACGTGTACAACTAAACCAGGTTTTTGTGAAGGATATGTCTGTGTGTATAAACCAAAATAGGCATTCCGTCATAAAACACGAATTACCGGAAAACAGACGTGGGGTTGATGCGTGGACGTTCAAGATCCTCAGTCTTGATTGGGATGTTTTAGCCCCAAAGCAATTGTTGGGAATAAGTTGGTGTTATATGCGATATGAAATCGAAATGTTAAAATAAATATACTTTATTCCGATGTGCTTGCTTCTCTTTTTTTTTCTTTGGAATCATCACCTGTTTGCTTCGCATAAAGTATTAGACTCTGCCGTTGTTCTCTCTTAGTAGACGCCCTGATGGAGACTATCTGGACAAATAAGACCTGCCCGCCCCGAACATACTCGTGGATCATAAATATATCAGCATTAAACACTCTTGCCATTTATTCACACAATGCGTCTCCTCGCATATCAACAGCAATTCGGGCTGACCTTTATATGATCCATTGCGTAGATAGGCGTAATTTCAACCCATACGACGTGCCAGCGACAGACCGGGACTTGTATGTTTTAATTTACTTGAATAAGAATGTTAATAACCCCGAGTTTAGAAGATATTCAGGGTTTTGGGTGTGGGAGAACACATATATGGAAATCAGAATTTCAATATTACCGTTAAAGACGGTATACCTTTTCTGTCGCATCAAGATATAAATTGTAAATATTTAAAACAATACCTGTAAATTAAGTAAAACTTTGAAAATAACATTCAGATGTTATACATACTGTCCTACAAACCAATAATACAAATTTATGTATAATGGCATTGTATGCTGTTGTGTATTTATTTCACAAAATTAATAGGCAATATTAATGTTATGATATACTTTTTAAATTAACTAGACCACAGATTCTGATTCAATTATGTAATATAAACAACCCTTAATCAGACTCATTCTACACCAGAGTAACATTCAGGGGAAGGTATTGCAGTGCCAACAACTCAGGCCCGAAGATATTGAAGTTTAGTGCCTTGAAAGACTAAACACTTATCTGCCGAACCCTATAGTGTATTCATTCTTGTTATCTCTACTAGAGTTAATTAAGACTGTATATATGGCTATTTTGCACTCCTTTCATGTTTCGTATGCATACGTATCATATACACAAATACTAAAAAGTTATTCAATGAATGAAGCTGGTGCAGTCCCTACAAACGTCCAATTCTGCACTTCTTATACATCTAACCCCTACACTAAGAGTAAATACATAATACGTGCCAATATATTTTTGTCTGTTTGCCACATCCTCCTATTAGTATCCTGTGTAAATTCCGCACTAAAACAGTGTTTAATTGTAGAGATCCCTACAGCATCCTTCTTTGATTTTTCTATTCTTTCTATATTTCTATCATTTTCTAACTTTCCCCTAATATTCAATAGCGGGTGGCTTTTAAAACACTAGGGTGTCTTTCTATCTATCTAAGTGTGAAGATTATGGGGGTAAATAAAGCCTATCTACAAATATATATCATATAAAATTCAGCCGAATACGGATTTATACTGCAAGGAGACGTATTTTTGGAAAATAAGTGAAGAGTTGTTAATTGTTGATATATTATGGTCCACGCACGATTCAAATTCGGCGCAGTTCTCAGTTTGTCCAGGTTTCTCGCCAGGGCTCTATAATGAGAACTATGGCAGATGAAATTAATGCAGCCCGGACCATGCATTTTAAATGAATTGTAATGGACACTCTGTCGCAATGGAGAGTCAGGCCGACAGGACCTAGGAAGGCCGCGAGCCTGATGTCAAACACTGATGTTATTTAGAGTATCGCCCGGAGAATAACATCAAAGTCCCCAAGCGCAGAGGTTCGACTGCACGGAGAGTGCCACGTCAATTCTGAAGAACTTAGCCCCAGAACCCATCAAAAAAAAAAGAAAAAAAACCAAAGAATATTTACCTAGTTCAGAGCAAATCAACATGTGAATAACAAGAAATCATAACAACTCATCAGCTGATCACAGCAGGAACGGGAGACCAGAACAGCGGAGAGCACAGCAGCAATGGTTACAGGTGCTGTCTCCAGTCAGCACACAAGTTTGACTATAAAACTGGGGTCAAGTTATTGGACTTGCGGAAAATATTCCCCAACAGTGATGGAACTTCCCAAAGAAAAAAGCAAGCACACTCGAATAAGTATATTATTGCTTGGCCTTCCTGGTATTTCCACTGTCCCCCCATGTTCACAATACGTGTAACTGTCCCACGTTTGAAGGACGGAATCGGACATCTCACGTCTCTAGCCGCATGGTAAAAATCGTCAACACNAGTTTGAAATGAGTGCTTCTACTGTGACATGTTTCCATGCTTTAATGTTGAAAAATTACTTTTTTCCTCATATTACCTGTGCTGCAGCACCTCTTTTCTAAGAAAAGAGGTGCTGCAGCACAGGTAATATGAGGAAAAAAGTAATTTTTCAACATTAAAGCATGGAAACATGTCACAGTAGAAGCACTCATTTCAAACTCAAATAAGCTTAATATGTCAGCTTTAACGTAAAAACTGCACACTTAATCAAATCCAGACAGAAACATCTACATGTTAGCTAGCTGTGTCTGTTAGTTAGCTAAACACCACGGGTTAGTTGTTAGACTGCTTTGTGTCACTTTACTACCTTTTTATTCACTTAAAACAGTCAGCTAGCTGAAATCTGATTATTAAGTCAGAATGGCTGAAGGGAGCTGTGAAAATGAAGAACAGTAAAAAAGCAGATATATGGACACAATATGAACCTGAAAATAAGCATAATATGTCCGCTTTAACTATAGAACTGCATAAGGGCACCAAGTAACTTTCCACAAGTCAAGTCCCTTCTTCTGCGTCATCTTCATCATCTGAGCTGTTGTCACTTTGCCATTCTTTTTCTTCTTCCATGTCCTCGTCTTCAAACTTATTTAGGTCAAGAAAGACTAGAATGCAGTCAGCTCAAATAAAAACAAACAGATGGATAAAATCTTCTTTAAAGTGTGTTTGCCTTTGCTGGTTTGAAAAACATTGGCTTATGTATTTTAAAGTGAATAAATCCATGTGGTTCACTTACTTCCTGTCTGTGTGATCAATGAAACTGAGGCCATCAGTGTCTGGATCTTTGATACAGAGTCCTTGAGGTACGGACAGTGCTGCATCATCTCCTTCACAAGGATCTGCTTTTCTTCTGTCAGTCGTGACAGAAGCATTTTTTGGTCAAACAGCCCCTTCTTAGTGAGAATGTCCACACCGTCTGAGAATGAATATAAACATTTCACATTAATGAACACATTTTATTACTACAGTTTTGTAGATTAGAAGTAAAATCTTTATACAGCACCTCTGTTGGGTTCCTGCCAAGGCCAGATCATGCTCTCTGCAGATTTGGTTGAGAGTTTCTCCACAACCGTGTTGGTGTCAATAGGGTCACCATCAGGTTGCTGGTTGTACTTGTGGATGTCCTCTAGCAACCTTTTCTTTTCTTGGGCAACCTTTTGGACGATCTTTTGACGCCTTTTGTTACGATCTGTAATGAGAGTAAAACATAGATTACAAAAGAGCTGACGGGATTTAATCAACACAACCAATAAATGTCCCAAAATGCTTACCATTTTGTCTGTAAAGGTAGTGCTTTTTCTGGCAAATGCTCACAAAGAGTGCTTCTATTGAGATCTGCAAACAACCAGCATCTGCAGGACTGGCTGATGCACTTCCTAAATGAATAAGATAAAAAGAAGAAAACAAGTTTCAAACACAATCAAGGTCTGTTATTTGCACATCAGCACACTAACAGGCACACTAACAGGCACACTAAAGGACAAAGTTTAATTTGGACAGCATTATTTAGTTTTTATGAACCGACTCCATCTATGTATACGTCAAATCAGCATTGTTCTTACCTTTACTGGCCCACTGTTTGACATCATCAACCCACAGTTCTAGCATGTCATCAGAGCAATTCAACTGGTCCTGCATTTTCTTCAGGCTCTCAGTTACAGCCTCTGTCTTTTCTGCTGTCTGCAAAATAGCAAAACAGAATCATGCCATTTTATAAAATAATTCAATGAAAATAAACCAAAAGTATGCATTTTAAGGAGGAAATTAACACAATAACATATTTAATGAATTTCGTAGCTCTAGTCCTGCACCACTGCAATGTCTATATGGGGGTGTAATTTTTATATATATTGGGTGGACTTAAATATCAAATTTTACAGCTTAAAATAGTTATCTCCATTTCAATACACAAACATACTTTTTTGAATCTAGAGGACATGGCAATGTGGAGGCCATTCTCTTTGCGATGATTCCAGCCCATAGCATGGACTGTGAGCATGCCAGTTCTTGCTGTGAAGAAGAATACATCTCATTACAATGTTATAAAATATAAATGTGTACATTTACAGGAAGGCAGGGCCCAAACAAGTTCACAAACCTGACTTGGCCATGTATTTAGTTGTTAGGCCACATCTGGATAAGAAGCTGTTTACTTGTTCCACTTCTTCACCAAGAGTGGTGCCGGCACCCTCCTGGTTCCGTGCATTCCAAATAATCTAAAGCATGAGGTAATCAATGTTGATGCAAATCTCAAGGTCAACAACTCATAACTTAAAACATTCTCTTGGATCAGTTCAGACTCATGTGTAGTGGTCAGATTTACCATTAATTGTTGTTTAAGTAATTCAAATCCTCACCTCGCATTTGGTGTTGTGGGCTTTGGCATGCATCACAGACAAGCAATGTCTCATTTCCTTTAGGGGCTGAAGATGAGGCAAGGCTTCTGACACTTTGTCAAGATATGGTACATACCGACACGTCACGTCCATTGCCAAAAGTGAGGCACTCTGGAACTCTTTTTGGAGAAACATCGGATAAGATTTCTCCTCTATACATATTTAAAGCTTTTTAAAAATAAAATAAAAATAGTGAGTACAAAGCAGATTGAAGGTAAGGCTTCAGATTATCTACAAATATTTTAATTGAAAATGATCAAGACAACTACCAACCTTTGAGAAGAAATCCATGCCTACACACAGCAATTTCAACACCTTCTTCATCCAACTTGTTGGCTCGCTTAGAGGTCTCCCTTGCTGCTGTCCAGTGAGATTCCCCACACATTGCTTTTCCTGCAGTCTACCAAAGTAAATCGTTTTTAGAGAATCATTATCAGAAGTTATTTCAAAACACTGGATAGTGGGACCAACTGACGGTATTATCAAACATGTAAACTTTACACAGTGTGCTCGACTGCCAGATTCACCTGGATATGCAACTCCCTGGATAATAACAAACCTGTTTTTGGATAATTGGAAGGCTCCAAATGTGTAATATATTCTGGATTAGAATTTTGCTGTTTTTTCAATCCAGTTTTACAGCAATAATGTTTGTGACAGTTTGACCGCATTGCTAACCTCATCACCCTGTCATCTGGTCTCAACACTTCTATCCCATCTCCAAAAAAATATGAAGGCAACTGTGTTACTACTATTTTAACTTCTATTAGTTATTAAGAAAGGTGAGATACATTTTGCTCTGCTTAATTTAAAACTCACACTTTTGACAGCCCCTCGAACATCCTCCACAAAAGTGGAAACCTCAGAGTCTTGGGCTAAAAACACTCCGTCAAAGAAGCCTGGCTCTTCACTCCTATAAGAAAAGGAATTATAGATAACCACTCTAGTTACAAATTGAACATAGTAATAATAATAATAATTATATTTAAAGCACATCTTTCAAAACAAGGTTATAAAGTCTAACAGAAATATTTTAGATTCAACAGCTGTAGTTTTAACAGCTATATAACAGGAAAGAACTATAGCTACTAATTGCTCCTGTGGGGATTGTCCACGTACTGTCGCTTTGGATAAAAGCGTCTAACAAATGACATGTAATGTAAAAAATAAATAAAAATAGCAATCCCAATGTCAAATTAAAATACAAGGACTAAGGACAATTGCTGTGTCAATGTAAAAAACTTACTGGTTTGTTTTCTGGAACCTGTAAAGTTTCCTATTGCCATCTACTGAAACAGCCACCATTTCAGGGCTACAGGCTGGACAGACAAATGGCTCTTTACCCAGAAGTTTTATTCTCTTCAAATGTGCAGTACACATACTGCAGAAAGCTTCTCTGAAAAGCATCTGCATTCACCTTGCCAGTCTGAAATAAAAATACATTATATATGTTATCATATTTTGTATCATATCTCGCTCATCCATATTGGCCATAAATATATTTATTATGATAATACATGTATTTGTCTTTCAGCTTCACATTTGTACTTACTCTTCCAAACTGCTTTGTTCTCTGGTCCAACATTGCAGTAAAGGCTTGTCTAGACATTCCTGGAGCTGCCGTCTTCATAGCCTCAAAGGAATGGAACAGATCTTGGTGGAACAGGGTCTGTGCTTGCATGGTAGCTGGCCAGTATCCACTCCTAACCAAGTCATTGAATTCTGGACCCCATTTCTTAGTGCAATGTTTGCATGTTAGCTCTGGAACATTAAGATCGTAACGGCCTAAGAACACATAAAGAAAAAAACAATAACAATGAATTAGAGTAATGTATTAGTTAAAAAATACTTTAAAAAAAACAATTTCACCAAAACCTATCATTTATGCACACCAATATGATAGGTCTACATACAGAGACTGCAACATCGAAAACTTCACTAGAACATATCCTTGAAGGAAAGGATGTTGGAAGCAAACGGTCTGCAAGGTCAAAGTACAATCAGGAGGAGATTTAACAATGTTGTAAGCAAGCACTATGATAACAGAATGCAATTTGAGATTAAAATGAGTTTTTTTGTGAGGGGAAAAAAGGCTGATCAATTAAAAAAACGGGACACTAACCTTGTTTAGAAATGATGTATTTGCCATCCTGGAGTTTCACAGACTCTGTTGGAGGAATGTACTTTTAAAATCCATTACAGGTGGTTTGCCTACTGTGCAGAGTGTGTTTTGTATGAACCAAGATATCACACTCTGCACAAAACCACTCTGATGGCATACATTCCTCACAACGGATGACAGCTTCTTCCAGGAGACAGAGATTGCAGGTCATCTTGACGATATTCTTAGTTATTAATAAGTTGTCAATGTTCTGTGGCCTCGCCTGTTGCCACACTGTTGAAACTCTTTTTGCCTTTGAGTCCAAGATGACAATGGTGGCACATCGCCAACATCTTGCTCCTTAATGGTCTCAGAGTCCCGTAGAAGGTCTTCAAGTCTCTGCATATTAAAATCTTTAAATACAGAAATATAAATACATACCATGAGAAAAAGTAGCTTTTTTCTTACCAGGATCTTGGTAGCTTAGACATGGTGTTGTTATGGTGGAACTACTGCATGGAGGACTACCATCTGTTTGGGGGGGAAATTATTCAAACCCATTAAACAGATTATTTTAGCTAATTGACAGATTTAAAGAACTGTTACAAAACCACCAACCTTCAGCAAACATGAAAAATATCAAAGCTCAATGTATTTTTTTTTTCATTATCATGTCATTTACATCCGCTTATTGGTTTTAGTCCTTAGTCCTCTGACAAAATCGATGTGCAAATATATAGAAATATGAAGTATCAACAGCATTATTAAACCAGTGGCTACTTTAAATCACATATACTGACTTTGATTAAATTCATAAAATGTAGACTAACCATTAGAAGAACTTTTTTTCCTTCGTTTGCTGCTGGCCACACGTTGCCCATCTTGGTCTCTCTTCCACCAGGTCACTTTTGGACGTGGTTCGTCTTCTTTTTGCGTCTCCTTGTTGAGTCTCCTTGTTGAGTTTCTTTAGTGGACATGGAATGTAATGAAACACAGAGGGAGAACAAAATGGGCATTAACTAACTGGATTTAAATAATGACACTTTGGGTATAAAAAAACAAGAAACTTGCCTGTGTGTCCTCAACATATGCATCCCCAAGCAGAAAGAGCTTCTAGTTTGTTTGTTTTTTCAGTTTCTTTCGACATTGTGCTGAAACAAAAAAAGGTGTTAGTTAGATCATAGGTGTAGCTGTAATTTAAACTAGCCTAATATTAAGTGAATTCAAGTTTAGACCAACATCAGCATTATGAGGGAAAGGTATGATTAAAATGTTTTGGTATAGGGCATTGATGTTATTCTATTAGCAATGGAGGAACAAGAGTATGTAGATCTCCTTTGAAACCCCACCCCTGGTTTTAACAATAATTCAGTTATTATGAATTCCTAATGTATAACATATCATCTTCAGATGCATGTTTTTTGGTAACCTGTACCTGCTAATGCGTTTTTACTTTTGGCTAATGCACAGAATATACTGGATTATGTATCGGCTAGCGGCTAGTAATGTCTGTTTAAATATCAACGGGACAAATATCTGAGCAGATCTCAGATCGGCTCGAAGACTGAATTTAAGCTTTAAAACCCAAAATACTGTCAAAAAACTGAAGAAGCCCCATTATATTTACAACATGAGCAACTATGTTACTATCGATTGATTTTAAACTGCAACAGCTCCGTAAAACGACAGACGTTAGCTAAGGCTAACTCAATGATGCTAACTGAGCAGTTCACGGTTTAACTAGCAAATAATTCGCACGCGTAAGCTTGTATGTCGACACATGGTGCTGTGTAAAGTGATGCAAAAGCTGAAATCATTTAAAAAACACTGTAAATGTCTTTATTACATTACAGAAAACGGGTTTACCTCGAGGAACTTCGTGTCAAGGAGGGTTCAATGTCTTCTTCTTCTTATTATTCTTATTCTTATTCTTATTCTTCTTCTTCTTCTTTTAATGGCGAATCGCCTTCTCGAATTGGACTGCGCTGCGTCCAGTGGACCTTTAACGAAACGTGCTATGTGGGAAACACCATATCCCAGCATGCATTGCGGCTACAACATCCAAATCATCAAGCTTGAACCGGGCCTACGTCTGTTTCCGGTGACTTTATTTTGAAAATCAGTTCCTGACGGACGACTAAAAAGCCCAATATTATATAATTAAACGAATAAATAAAAACAAGGATAATAGTGTGTTATTGTTGAGTAAATAACAGTGTGTTATTTAGAAAATGATAACAAATTCGAAGGAAAAAAAGATGAAAAACAATACAGATTTCAGTATTTTGAGGCTCTGAGCCCCATTTATTTTCCTCACGGACGGCAAAAAAAGTCCGACATTATACTATTACAAATAAAATCAATAATCGTGGCTTGATATTGAGTAATAACATGTTTTTATGGACCACAAAGCTTCCGGTCTTCTCAGACACGACCGTATCCATTTGCGTCTCATATGCACGCAAAACTCGGACTGAGAACTCAATGGGAATAGTTGGCGTATGATAGGCACGCAAAATCGGACTTTAGCGTATCTATTGCACGCATTTTCCAATGTGTAAAGTCGTGTCATTTGTACGCAGACTGAAGAAAGTGGGTTGAATTATCACCAACTTAATGATACTGAGTTTGCTAACAGGCCTTTGACCTTCAATCTGCCAGCAAAATCCACACTGTCACATGATTTTTCCGCTTCCTCCATTAACGCTTGATTGGGGCCACAGAAAAGTCCTTGGCAGAAGGCTGTCAGCGCTGTAACATTCTTTAAATCATAGCAGAACGGCTCTCATCTTGGTGAAAGTCCAACATTTGTTCTGATACATGTAGAAAAACAAGATAATGCAATGATGACATAATTTGGTCCGATTTTCCCTTTAAATTGAACAAATCTTTTATGCTTGTCCGCTGCTATTTGTCTATCCTCAGGGGCTGAAGCTGCCATCTAGTCAATGTAATAGAACATCTTTACAGGCGTCCAAGAGGTGTGATCACACACAGCCACAAGCAACAGCCCAATTAAACTACATAGCTTGATAGGCTATTAGGTCTCCCCGTGAGAACATACATGAGCAACAACTCAATGAATCCACAGAGAATGGACACACAAACACACACAGTGTAGCGGCAGTCACCTTTAAAATCCTGGCTGGGATTGGATTAGTTATAATACAATCAAATCCCTCCCCTCACTAACCACACTGTAAAATGATATTTAATGGAGTTTACTGCAAGGGTGAACCAAACACGCGCGCTGCGCTAACAAACACACGTCATAGCATAGTGAGGAAAAAAGTGACATATGAAGGGATCTGATAAAACCTCTTTCTCACACCTTCACACATTTCCATCTCACAAGAGCTCCCATAGTGTGCTTGTGAATCCTATCATCACCTCAGCAATAATACACTACATGTCTCCATCTGTGGCCTTTGGACCATTACAGTCTGTGTGGGATTTAGCGTGGACATAGCTGGCTCTCTCTCTCTCTCTCACACACACACACACACACACACACACACACACACACACACACACACACACACACACACACACACACACACACACACACACACACACACACACACACACACACACACACACACACACACACACACACACACCTATAACAGCGTGATAACAGGCCTATGAATCACGTTGAATCCCATCAGCAGCCGAACAAAGCCGGGTGCATTCGGCGAGGATGCTGTAAAAGATGCAGAGGGTCAGCTCTCCATCAGCCGCGGCGCAGCACACACGTCGCCTGCAGCTCATTCCCCACGGCCCTATTCAAGGCTTAATAGCAAATTCACAAAGGATTCACAGCCACAGGTTCAGAGCGAGCCGTGGCCTTGAATATGGAGTAATCTCACTGTCTGCGCTGTGTCCTGCACAACCTAATGCTCCGAAAATAATGCCCACCTGAGCGGCTTAATGTGAATGTGAGCCTCTGAATGTGTGTGACCCTGCTTTGTACTATCCTTTTTTACTACTGTATATCACTCCTGTATGAGCCTTATGATTCATATAGAAGCCATATCTAGGAGTTACATCTCATGAAACTGCCTTCATCAGTTTCAAAAGAACACAGGATGAAGCTTGGTTCAAGCGATTACTGGTGGAAATGCTGCTGCAATGGGAGGGTGAGATGGGTGTTGCGGTTTACTCTTGTGCATGATTTCAGGACTCACTAAAGGTGTGACGGGCTTGTTAAGAAGTATGGGCTAGTGTTATTTCCTCCAACAATAAGTTGGTTTGGTTGCTTGTTTTTTTTGGCTGTTTGTTTGCTAAATTGCGGAAAACTACTGGCATACATTTTATTGGTGGATTAGGTTGTATAATCTGCCAAGGATGAATTTATTAGATTTTAGAGTGGATCCAATTTAATTAATCTATGTATTTCGGCATATATATTCGTATATATATAGGCTTTTGAAATGGTTTCAGTTTTACAATAGGCTCTGTAGTTTCATAAAATAAGCTGAACCATGTATCTTTAATTTAACGTTTTTCAAATAGAAGGACAAAGCACATTTGTAGAGGACTATTCTCTCTGGCGGATGAATCCACATTTGATGCTCCAGTAAGTATTTGTGGTTCTACACCGGTGTTTGTGTAAATGAGCCAGAATAAAATACAGAGTGTGTGTAATGAAGTTCTTGTTGATTAGCAAACGTACTGTGGACAACAATATGGGGTGTGTAGTCAGGACACGCTGTGCAGGGTTCTCCTAACAGTTAATTAATTAACTCAATATGGATAGATGCTCAGGCCCTCGGATAATACAGTAATGTTAAAATGTATGTGCAATTCGAAAGGAAAGAAACAAACATCAGCATTAAATTACTTAAAAACTTAAATTCTCCATCCTTAAATGTATGGTTACATATACACAGCTGTTAAACTATAACTTAACTGTATACAATTACTAATTACCATTTAAATAACAAACCCATTATTGTATTGTGGTCAAGGACGAACACAAGTACAAACTGAAACTTACCTGTAGCTGAACTGCAACCTGCTTTTCTATAAACCAACATACACAAATGCAAAGGGACGTGGCCTAGCAACGGATTTAATTGTCTCTGCTCATCTATGGCACAGAGGAATACGATTTTTCAGGCTTTGGATTATTGCCTGTGTGGCCTAGGTGTTCCACCTAAACCTGCCGGATGGCACTGCTAACTTGTGCACGAAATGTGGATAAATCCGCTGCTAGAAATAGTCCCCAACAAATACAATACTTCCTTCTTCTTGTGTAATAGAAGGGCTTCGAAAGCAGGAACCATTTGGAATATAAAACTCCACAAATATAAATGTTTTTAAATATTGACCAGCTGAAAGGACATTTTTGTCCCTTTTTGTCCATCTGAAGATGTACATTCACCATTTTTTTATATCTTCACATCTTAATCGCACATTGTAGGGGAAATGAGCCCAGCATGAAGCCGACTCAATCTACTCACTGTCCACTGTGTGCCCAGCTGTCAATCAAGAGTGCATTTGATTGACAGGAGCAAAATAGAGGGTTCGAAGCAACCCTCGAAAAAGGACCAAACGAGAGGCCAAGAGGTCGGCTGACACATGAAAATGTTAACTCTCTCTCGAAGAAAAAAAAGGCACTAACACCCTGACAATGGCAAATAATGTACTGTGGAAACACACATGGGATGCCGAGTGTAACATTGTCCCGTGAGTTCCTTTACGTGTTTGCAGTGTGATAGATGGTGTGAAGCTCCACACAGGCATGTCATTGACAGACGTGTTCAATCCTGCAACACTGGTCTGATAAATCACATGTATCATCCTAACACACACACACACACACACATACACTCACACACAGTAAAGAGTCTATGGGTCAGAAACCTGTTTAGGGAAGGCCGAAGGCTCATTACGCAGACATCACACACACACACAAACACACCTTTGGATACAAACTCATCACGCTACGCTTGTTTTTCTTAACTCACATGGCTTTCTTCTGAAAAAATGTATTCAGCTGACCAAGGTTTCGGGTTGTTCTCAGTGTCTAATGGCCCTTCTAGGTTTTCCACACCTCATTGTGGTGTTCTACACTCACAAAGATTTTTACCATCTAGTCGTGGCTTTATACAACAACATTTCTGCTTTCCCCCAAAGGTTTCTAAAGCCTATCATGGATTTCTTGGCATTTTACTGTCCAACTGTCTCTTGATGGCCTGTCCTCAAATGAGTCAAGGATTATTGTCACACCAAGGCTTTTTCCAATCTTCATGCTTCTTCCTACTCAAAA
Source organism: Notothenia coriiceps (assembly GCF_000735185.1). Classification (NCBI taxonomy): domain Eukaryota; kingdom Metazoa; phylum Chordata; class Actinopteri; order Perciformes; family Nototheniidae; genus Notothenia; species Notothenia coriiceps. The sequence goes on along the minus strand of NW_011342814.1, from coordinate 81,697 downwards.
TTCATGTCTCAGTTTTCGGTCAAGAGTGGCTCATTGGCCAGAATTACTACTGTAGGGAAAAATAGTATTAGCATTTCAGGCTAAATCTGCATTGGGCATCTGCCCGAATGCCGTGGAGAGAAATAATTGCTTTTCAGTCTTTTTTAGTTTTCTTGGCTTCAAATTTTGACGTTGTAAGTTAAATGTTTGATATTCAGATATACCCGCACTGTAAAAAAAAATCTGTAATCTAAGCAGTAAATTGCTGTAGTACCCACAGTCATTTACTTTGAATTTGTAATACAGTGTGATACTGTACATTATTGCAGCACTATGCACATAGTGCTGCTGCATTGTGGGAATATTATCCTTAGGCGGAAAATGTATACAGCACTTTAAAACCATACTGTAATATTACAGCAATACTGTAATGTTACTGTACAATGTACAGTAACATTACAGTATTGGTGCTGCTGCATTGTGGGAATATTATCCTTAGGCGGGAAATGTATACAGCACTTTAAAACCATACTGTAATATTACAGCAATACTGTAATGTTACTGTACAATGTACAGTAACATTACAGTATTGCAGCACTATGCACATAGTGCTGCTGCATTGTGGGAATATTATCCTTAGGCGGAAAATGTATACAGCACTTTAAAACCATACTGTAATATTACAGCAATACTGTAATGTTATTGTACAATGTACAGTAACATTACCCTATTACTGCTGCATTGTGGCAATATTATCCTTAGGCGGGAAATGTATTCAGCAATTAAAAAACGATACTGTAATAGTACAGCCATACTGTAAATAGTGCTGTAATGTTACAGTATAATTTTGTTGTTACTGTACAATATTTCGGGGTGAAAATATTAGGAGCAAGAGGAGAGAACCACTGTGAACNATTAGATTTGCTTTGGTTAGCGTACACTGTAAAAAAAATCTGTAATCTAGACAGTAATTTACTTTGAATTTGTAATACAGTGTGATACTGTACATTATGCTGCATTGTGGGAATATTATCCTTGGCCGGGAAATGTATACAGCACTTTAAAACCATACTGTAATATTACAGCAATATGTACATAGTGCTGCTGCATTGTGGGAATATTATCCTTAGGCGGGAAATGTATACAGCAATTAAAAAACGATACTGTAATATTACAGCAATACTGTAAAT
>NW_011342814.1:80092-80488 GCF_000735185.1 Notothenia coriiceps | reverse complement strand
TTTAAACGTTATTATTGCTGGGTTTTTTTCCCTAAAAGTTCCTATTTTATTTCGAGATTGAGTAGCAGGATTATATGGCAAAACAGCTTCAACACTCAGCGGACCAATTGGAGGAGAGAGATTCAGAATGTCCTCACCCAAATCGAGGAGGAATCCTCCAACCAAGATCTCTGCTTGTCATGATGGCACATTTCAAGGACAAAGAAGAGGCTCTTTTCCTTTTGGCTGATGTAAGTGGAGTGAAACATTATGATCATGTGCAATGAAAATGTAATAATTGAGGCCTTTTAAATATTACATTGTACATTAATTTGAACATATTATTGTGTGTGTGTGTGTGTATGACTGCAACCAAGGATGAAATTGAGGCTCAACTGAGCCTACCACGCACACCAA
>NW_011342814.1:58717-80068 GCF_000735185.1 Notothenia coriiceps | reverse complement strand
TAATATTACAGCAATACTGTAAATAGTGCTGTAATGTTACAGTATAATTTTGTTTGTACAATATTTCGGGGTGAAAATATCAGGAGCAATAGGAGAGAACCGCTGTGAACTTCAACAGATTATTTAGGTATAAACATTATTATTGCTAGGTTTTTTTCCCTAAAAGTTCGTATTTTATTTCGAGATTGAGTAGCAGGATTATATGGCTAAACAGCTTCAACAGTAAGCGGACCAAATGGAGGAGAGAGAGATTCAGAAGGTCCTCACCCGAATTGAGGAGGAATCCTCCAACCAAGATCTCTGCTGGTCATGATGGCACATATCAAGGAAAAAGAAGAGGCTCTTTTCCTTTTGGCTGATGTAAGTGGAGAAATACATTATGATCTTGTGCAATGAAAATTTAATAATTGATGCCTTTCAAATATTACATTGCATTGTACATTAATTTGAACATATTATTGTGTGTGTGTGTGTGTGTGTGTGTGTGTGTGTGTGTGTGTGTGTGTGTGTGTGTGTGTGTGTGTGTGTGTGTGTGTGTGTGTGTGTGTGTGTGTGTGTGTGGGTGTGGGTGACTGCAACGAAGGATGAAGTTGAGGCTCAACTGACCCTACCACGCACACCAAGGCTCATCATGTTAGGTAAGGATTTGACACTTTACTTTTGACATGTAAAGCTGAACATGTATTTTAATTCCACATGTTTTGTATGTGTGCTTCATACATGTATGATCTCTATAGTATTTAATTTTTCAGTTTTGAAGTAAAATAAATAAAAATATTTTCAATGATATGCTTTCCATTTTGTCCACTTCTCTTGCAGGGGACCCTTTTACTTTCACATAATTAGAGAAGATTTACTGTTGTGATTTGATGTTGTGACCTCACTACTTTTTTTATTTTTTATTTTAATTGGTCTGTTGTATTTGAATCTGTTATGAACTGTCCAATGTAATCTGTCATAAACTGTTGTATTTATATCTGTCATGAACTGTCCTATTTTACCATGTTTTTCATATTGAACTTAATATTGAAATGAAATCAATAAACATATTTTATTTAAATTGTATCCCAGTTTTTGTTTATCGTTTCANTTAATATTGAAATGAAATCAATAAACATATATTTAAATGATATCCCAGTTTTTGTTTATCATTTCAGGTATCACCTATTACAAATGAGACAATGATCTAAAATTGGTTAAAGAAAAAACTGCAGTAATATACTGTTTTAATGCATACTGTACACTACTGTAAAATTATACTGTATACAGAACAGTAATCTATTGTTATAATCACAGTAAAATATTGTTTTTGAGATTACAGCAACATAGAAAATTACAGTAATATACAGTAATATAAAAATACAGCACTGATTTTGATACTGTAAACAAAATACAAGATCGCTACTGTAAAGTAAAAATACAGTAACTTGTTGGCAACTTTGCTGCCAGTAATTTACTGTAAAATACCCTGTATTTATTTTTACAGTGCGGTTTAAGCTGAACAATGTCAGCAGCATACAGTTTGACATGAAATCATGTCTGGGCTAACCCAACTAGCATGCAGCTTGTTTTCTATTTGGTGTCCTCAAATATTAGACATAAATAGACAATTTTTACTATCATTGTTTTGGTCATTTTGTACCAAGGATGTCACAAAAGCATCATTTACTGAACCGTACAGTACAAATGCAGATACAAGACTATTCGCGGTCCGATAATGGTTTTCTGTAGCCCAGATAATATTTTCCCATGTCCCATCATACCGTTTCACTGGCTACTAATTATTTATTCTGTCCTCATAGGGATTGTAATGTGCTTAATTTACTCACAAGCTTTTGTAGTGTCCCCTGATGGCACTTTTCTGTTTTCATTTGAGGCTCTACTCTCTCTTTAAGATTTTCTACTGTCCTTATATGATTTCCTGCTGGCTTCACTTGCTTTGAATAATCCAACCCAGAGTTCTGCAGTCACAGAAAGGGGAATTTCTACTATTTGCACGAGGATACCTTTTTTTTCCTTTAAGCCATTCCCAAATATATATAATAATGCCCTCTAGGTATTTGAAATGTTATTATTAGTAACCACATTATCTTCAATGAAAGAACTGTATTTCAATACTGAGATACCTGGTGGCTTTCTTTCATAAAGAATGAAGCGCAGAGGAGCCAGCTGTGACAAAAAAACATGAAACAATAACTGAACAAAGCACAGAGGAGTAGGAAGGGTGAAACACGACTGTCGGCAGATGAAATGGAAGTTTGTGGGGGTGAAACGAATGGAGACACAGAGGGACGGACATGAGGAGAGTCTATCATAACTGTCATAACTGACACAGATGTTAACAAGTCCCTCTGCATAATGCAACATATGGGCCTCCTGCATATGTAAACACAGCTACACACATCACTTCGAATGAGTGCACATATACAGAACATGTATTCCCTCCTCACTGTCTTTGTTTGGAGGATTGAGCATTACTAACAGAAAGCCATAACTCACTTTGATCGAGAGAAAGCACTTTATATTGTGCGATTGAAAACGAGGAAGGGCGATACAGTAGGGAACAGTGCAGACTTCAAATTAGGTCGCTACTATTTTCTTTGCTTCCCTCTTTCATGTGCGTGTCTCACGCTGCAGTACAGTAGAACGGATTTCCCCAGGGCTGGTTCAATATGCCTCTTTTATTGTTATGGCCTATTAAACCCCTAAGATAGAGGGGCTGAGCTGAAGGTGGCATCTGCTTACCCTACACACACACACAAACACACAGATCCTCATGCCCCAGGTGCGTTTGTGTGACTAAGTTAAGTTAACCAAGCAGGCCATTTGGTGTGGAGTAAATAACATTTTCTAAAAAGGTCAGAGCAATTTGAGAGTATTTTTATTGTTTCCTGTGATGGCCCACAGCTGTGGAAGGCAGCTTTTATGCGCTGCAAAGGTGAACTGGTGGTGTGTATGCAAGGTACACAGCATCACAATGGGTACATTAGGACCCTTCAAACTGACAGTCTGCTAAGGTAATTCAACTGGCTGTGTACACCTGACAGATGGATGGTGATGGAATGAAAAGGCTTTTCACTGCATGTTAAACATGTATATCGGAAGACTCTACTATAGGCATAACACTGTTTGCTATGTAAATACACATGAGACGACAGCAAAAACGCACAAAGTGAGCCTGGAATAGTAAATGGAAACAGGTGAGAGCCATTAAAAGTTTGTTAAACTTGTATCGACAGAACATTTCCACAACAAAATCAAAAGGCAATGGCAGTAGAGAAAAAGTGTTGTGAAGACACCAGGAATCGAGATTTTGGCTGTGCAAAAAGCTTCATAAAAACAGCAGAAGGACAGAAAGCTACAGTGTGATGGCTGGGAGCCTTAACAATGTTTGAAAAAGTCTTGAACAAAGCCTGATATGAGCACAGATGGAATTGTACGATGGGATGTTAGAACCCCTTTTGAAGAAGGACAAAAGCCATTAGGAAACTAAACTGTCAGAACTCTAGAAATCTATTATGGGGTTGCAGGAAGCTTTTAAAGGACTTTAAGAAGCCTTGAACTGAGTGTTGGTCTGCACTTCCCGAAAATGCATCCGACACAATATGAATGTTTTAACAACTGAAGTGTATTTTAGGTCTGTTGGTGTGTCGTAAAAGGCAAATATGTGTCCTGAAAACACCTACTGTAGTTTAGAAAAATTGCCAGGTATATTTCTGTCAGATGTTGTCACAAAACTTTACTTTTTATGTGTACTAAATATAAAAATGAAGGTCCTGTTGGAAGAGGGCCTAGTCCAAGAAAGGGGGCTAGATGTAGAGGGGTTGAAAATGGTGGATGGGCCATTAGTTCTATCATTTTTCAAAACTGGTCGGATGTGGAGTTCTGGCAATAGCAATTTTATTGCAAGATAGTCTCTAATACATGTCCTGTTTTGTTTGTTGGTGTTTAGGTCCAGGTGTAATTGCCGTGTAACTGTCAGTGATCCTGGGTCACACCCCCCATAGATTGTGAGTGGTGTACATGATTGTTGAATATCCAATATAAAGATGGAATAAAACTGAATATAAAACATTTCACCCTCGTTATAGTAAATCAGTTAGTTCAAGATTAAATATGGCATCCCATTTGTAGAAACTGGCCCTGAATGTATGTTTTTTTTTTTAACTTATGGTTTGGCTGACTTCTGCAGTGTGAGTTGAGTGATATTGAATAAAATGTCTCAGTGACTCGGTTATGATGTTTGATGCAGAAAAGCCAAGAATAACCATCAAGGCGGCTGTTGTTTCTAATGGTTTCTAAGCTGGGAAAGCTCATGATTAAATTTGGAAACAGTGCAGTCACTGCTAGCGTTGTTGGTTATGTAAAACACTTTCCTCCTCTAAAGACCAGCAGCAGGGGTTTATGTGAGGTGAACTTGTCCTTGCACTTCTTTCAACCAAATGAACCCATCATGCCTACATGAATGAACCCCCAAGCGGATATACAGTGCTCGCTCCTTTTTAAATTCACATGGGGGATGTAGTACTCTTACATGTGCATTGATGCATAATGCGTTACTCACTCAAGCCTTACTGTGTCTTCATGTAGATTACATGCTTGGATAAAGCTCGACACCCTCAGCTGCAATAGGTCAGGTACGTTTAGTTTTTTTAAATAGATAATTCATAAGATGTAATTGTTTTTTATTTAAACATTATTTCCAGATTTTTTTATTATATATCTTTTTTTCATCAGTTATTTAAAAAATATTTCCACTCATTTTAAAACCTTTCGAATCATAATTTTTATATTATTAAATATACATTTTCTAAATATATAACCGTATAAGCAGATAAACAATTAAACTTTTTTTATTCACTATGCCTCATTAGCCAAACAGGCTAAAGTCAGCTGTCCTTCGCCATGAATAAAGACCAGATGTAAGTGATGATGACAGAGACATCCTGACAACTTTATTCAACTCCATGCATTTTTAATTTAGAGATTTCTGTGTTGAATCTATATATGAAGGATCAGATTAATATATCATACAGAAAGGAAAAGATTGGTAAAGGAACCATAATTGCTGCTCTTGTGAATGGAAAAGGCTTTAAATGATTTGATGTATGTGATGTCATTTGAAAGGTGACGAAAGAGAGAGAGAGGGGCTGGACTTAAACGGCCAACTAGCTCGGCTGACTGAGAAAGATAAAGAGGGAAGAGGGAAGGAGAGGAGAGCTAAACAAAGAAGGGTGAGATTAGCAAGCCGCTGCTGCTGTGAAGAGATCAAACAAAGAGTGGTTGGATGGATTGTCCACTTGCATAAACACATGTTTGAACGTATGTCTTCATGTATACACTAATCTGAGTTTCTGCTGCTCGTGATACCACTGTTTCTATTCATCATTTAATTTTAGACTCCTATAGACCAATGTTCACACTCTTCTAGTAAAAACAAATTGCACAAAGCATTGCTTATGAACATTCATAAATGAAGCATTCACAACAAACACCAACCAGATAATTGTGGTGTTCAAAAGGTCAAAAACCACTGTTGCATGGCATAATGTTGAGCAAGGTTATGTTGTTGAATAAAAGAGGGGCCCTATTATGCTTTTTGGGGGGTTTCCCCTTTCCTGTAGTTGGATATAATGTTTTTTTGTGAATGGTCTGCAGTGGCTGAAATTCTCCCACACATGCCTGAAACGCCTAGACCTTTTTGTTTACTTCCGTAAGTGACATCACTATGTAGCTATAGCTAACACTCACGCTTCTATTGGTTAGCGCTCCAACACAATGGCCCCATATTCCCGTCGCCTAGAGGCTAAGTGGCAGAACATCTCTAAGTGGGTGACCTATCACAACAGAGACAATGAAAATAGGTGCTGCAGCATAGGCAGTATGAGAAAAAATAAATAAAGACCTTTGTCAAGATTTAAGCATTTAAACATGTCACAGAGGCACTTAATACAAATATGCACCTGAAAATGAGCATAAAATGGCCCCTTTAATAGGTGAAATTGATCCTAAAGTATCATTGCCTACTCTCTTTGCTTTGTGAATAGGAAATACCCATTTTGCCCATGAAAGGCACAAACTGTTGCTCTGTGAAGATATACTGTATGTTTGTCTATGTGTGTGACAGAGGGATGCACCAGGGTTGCTTCATTGCATGTTGGTCTGTGATCAGCTGAATTCTGACTTGTTACTCTCTGAACTGAACCCAATAACTTCCCCAGTCTCTTTTATTTTTCTGCTGCATTTGGGCCTATTATATATAATCGAACCCACAGTTCATTGCTGGAACTTTCGGAAAATATATGGCATCATAAAATATCCCTAAGCTTCTGACGCCTTTTTTTTCTCCAGAGCAATCTGACCATATATTTTTCTCCCACAAACCACCTTCTGTTCCAGACCCGATTCACACACAAACACACATCATTCATTTTTCCCTCTTTTCACCAACCACGCACAAACACACACAATCGCTGTGCTCCAGCAGTTGCCTATATAACTGAATATTTAATGAAAGTGTCGGAGCAGCTTACAGTATTCAGACGGGACTCCGTTGGCTTCACACTGCTTATGGGTTATTTATGCCTGAACAGAGAGACGGCTGCTGTAGTGACAACTGGCCTTTGAAGTCCTCTACTCTCCTAAAAAAACAAAACCATGAAGACATGAGGGATGACGAGAACAGCAGGGAGAGGTTATAGAGTATGAGAGAAAGAAAGATAGATGCATTTGGAGGCACAGGCGGCTTGGTGTTAATTGATTGCTCTTCTCTGAGGCGCCCGATGCGCTGTTATTGCAGTGGGATCTCTCGCTGTTTCCCTCAGGTGATTTGGGATGTGAGACACTGCTGAATCAGTGTTTCGGCCTGCTGTGGGGGCATCTGATGCTAAATTAACAGCAGCGTTCTGCGGAATTAGGGACGTGTGGGAGCTAACAAAATCCAAATGGCAATAAAGAGATCTTGTGTTGTGAATAACATTTATGTGACATCAATCTATGACAAGTTTGTGGCAATACATTCTACTAGTGAGTTTGCACTTACAAACATACAGTGACAAACATTAACATCTGGGAAATCCGAGTTTTTTCCGACTCAAAAATGCCTATTGTTGCTAAAGGTGCATTTGTAGCATTATGTAGCAAACCCATATGTTTATGTTACGATACAGTGAAGAAATGCTACCTGAGCAGAGAATAATGTCACACTCCCTCTGTTTGCGCTTTGGTGATATAGCTCCACTGTTAGCTTGTAACGTTTCCATTATTTGCGGTAAAACATATATTACAGACTGCAGAAATCACATAATAACAATTTATTTTTCCAACATTAGCATAGTGATATGTTTACTAAAAGAAGAAGAAAATAAAACACAAACAATTGCACATTTAAGTATAGAAGTATGCAAATTCAGTGTTGCAGTGACTACCCTACTCTGCACTCAGTGGTTACGGGCTGTCTCGACCCAAAGCTTTCTGGCAAAATTGTATCGTAGTTGTCTTTCCTTTAGATTAACAATGTAAGTTCTATCAGCACTTTTGCCGCTGTTTGTACTATTAGCATATTAGCTGTTAGCCGCCAACTCTTTGTAGAGCCATGTTGAGCCAATCCGGCAATCTTAGGCATGCTCTGAATTTCAGATTTTTGACCTCCAAATAATACCTGAAGCTTTATGTCTTTTTGACTTTTACACAATCAAATATGCAATCACAAAACTGTCTTTTGAAGCCATTTGTGAATTCTTGAAGTATTTCCCATTGTTACCTTCAATTCCACACATTGTTAACAAACAATAATTTATAACATAAAGCCTGCTATTTTTCTAAGGTAAAATCTGTGTTTACCCATGTTTTACACTCAGTTCGAATGATATCAGTTTGTCTCCGGTTTGAAAACAAACACCTGTTTCACTTTCACTTAACATAGTAGGCGCAGTTTGGCAGATCAAACGTATTGGAATAGTTGAGATAACCACTGATAATGCCTGATAACTGATAGGCTGATAACATTCAGACTTGGTATCACATGGATGGATTGGTATTTGGTTATTTTTGCTGGTCACAGTCAAAAGTTACACTACAGCCCTATTCTGATTTTTTATAGTAAAAAATAAAAGTCAAAAGTCTGCTACATTTAGAAGGGATGGACAAAAGACATGTCAACATGCAGTAGATTGTTCAGTGTTTACCCCTCCTTTAGAAATAGTCCCTGTTGTTTTTTAAACTTCAAAAAGGTAAAACATTTTGAAGGTAACTTGTATTTCTTCTTCCAGTCTTGTCTGTAGTGTGGCTCTCTGAAGTGTAAACTCGCTGCAGCTGAACACATTTGATGCATTTTTACTGTCCAGAGTCAGAGATCAGTGGAGATGTGAGGGGAAAAGGGAAAGTCTCACAGGAGAATGTGTTTGCTTCCGTCCTCTCTCAAATGCTTTCTTACAAGAAAGTCAAATAACAACACCTCTCTCCTTCTTATAACCCAGTTTCTCTATCTGGTGGGTAGAAGAAGGAGAATGCGATATTACGCTCTGAGATCTCAGCTGGAGAGTGATAAAATCAGCTTTAATCATTCAAAGCTTTGCATCATGAAACTTTCCCTGTCAAACTACTTATTTGAATTTAGTGCAGGAACACTGTAAGCTGTGACAGTTGCCATAAAGAATTATAATAATGCTGTATCACAATATTCTATTCTCTTTGTTCTATGTATTGTTGTATTATTTACACATTGCATCTTTAAGACCAGTTCTTTAGTACAACTTGTACATATAAACTTATTTGTGCATACCATCAAGGTATTGTAATTGTTTCTTCAATTTGTATTATTATTTTCTATATATTTGTATAATCCATTTTAAAGTGATCATATTTCTTACTGTATTTCTTTTTTCAGTTTCATGTGCTGCTGGAAAGTTATCCCCCCAAAACAAATTACTCTAATTTATTTCAACTTTATTATGTCATTTGTAAACCAGATAACAATGTTGGTGTCATTTACATTTTTCAAATCATCTCAATTTGGCACAAAACTTAATTGAGTCATCCTGGAGACCATTCCTTTTAGATGAGTATTATTTATGACTGTGTGTGCTGAGTTTGTCGCTCAGCTTTCTCACCCAATAACGCCATAAATCTGAATTAATTGCTTCGGGTGGAAACATCAATATGTGGCCTCTGATTTCATTTCCGTACTCTCTAATGTGATTTGAGTGCTTCCCGAGGTGCCATGCCTAATGCAAATGGAACAATAAAAAAGGCAGCATGCAGGGATTGAAGAGAAGTATTTCCTTCCCATAATGTCAGAAATTCACCGGGCGGTCGGTTATGAGTTTACAGCGACGTCTTCATGAGGAGAATTTGTGTTTCCAGCTTTCTTCCAATCAATCATTATTTTATCCTGGTGTCTCTCTTCATGCTCATCTTTTGCCATGTTTGTCTGCAGATTTCATTGCTGTTTTATTATTGTTGCAGTGCTAAGATTTTGGACACACACTGTCAATCTGCATGATGTTTGTTTTTGTTGTCGAGTGGCTAGTCATTATGTTATTTAATGTGCCATCACAATCACCATATTTATGTACACTGTGGATGTGATCTTGCCTTTTGTGTGGCGGCCCTAATGTGCAATAAAATGCAGAAAATCCAACCTGGAGATGGCTTGATAGAATGATCTTTTCAGATATTTTACACTGTGAATGGATGCTCCCTTTGTTCACGATGTGTGCAGCAGCGAGGGTTTGAAAATACTGAATGTGAGAGTGGTGCAATGAGAAATGAGGCAGAGATAAATATGCAGTAATGCAGCAGAGTGGTGTGTTGGAGGACAAAGAGAGGCAGAACAACAGTCAGAGAGAGATGAGGACAGCCTGTGCACAGCAGCAAAACTACACCTGTGCTATATTAGTCTGCTTCAACTCCCCTGGGTTACCTGTGATACATCTGCTATGGCTCTCCCAAAGGACTTCCTACTTATCTACACACTCTCTGCTGCTGGAGACCCCACAGAAATGGAACACATAGAAAGTACGCCTGCTGGTGTCCTCCAGTATTTTACTCTGGTATGAAGAATATCTTTAGCAGTAGCGATTGGATACAGATTCACTGAACCCAGTGTTGGACAATAGTAAAAAGAAAATGACCAAGTGGGTTTTACAATGTTGTTAAGGCCGGATTTTTGGGACTAATCCCCTTTTGTCTCTTTTACTTTCTACATTTTCACTTTGCATTATGGTCATGGTAACCTTGCATGTTCTGCATTCCTCTGTGCTTATGTATGCATATTGATGAAATACACTTAATAAAGGTACCATACATCTTAAGAGCATTCTTAATTAAATTGCAGTGTGAGCGTATATTCTAACGGATTGATGGTAGCATTTTTGACGATGTGTTTAAAGTTGTAAATTGAAAAACAAACTTTCAAACTTAATTTAAGGAAATTATGGTTTGGCTTAGTATTACAAATTACATCACCTTCGTAGAAGTCCTATGTTTGTTAGACACACTCATCCTCCTCGACCTCTTTCCTATACACTTTCTCTGACTTTGATTAACGATGACGTATTTGTAAAATGAAAAAATATATATATATACATTTCTCTTGAAACGTAATTGAAAATGCAGTATGGGATAGTCGCTTTTAGGACACCAGATTGAAACATTTTCAATATTTTGTCATTATTTTGTTATTGAAAGTCCTGACAGCCACACTTTTCTTTTGTGTGCTTAATCAATGTCCTTTCTCCATAACGAAAGCGTGACGTTCACACACTTCTTACAGAGGAGGTCGGCGTGAATGGTTGTATCCACACTACTGACCTGACAACATAGAATATTTCTTGTGCCATTTTCATCAAATTGTGTTTCTTTTATTACCATCCTAGTCTGGCATTTAGTTTTAGTCGCCCGACCCTAACCCTTAACAATGCATTATTTTTAAAAGTCACCAACAAATAGTTTGAATATGAAGGATCTGGAAATGTCCTCAGTTTGGATAATTAAAAAAAATGTAATAGGCCACTAACACGCAAAGCCGGTGCGTTCACACCCGCCTTGTATAGTCCGGTTGAATCGAACCCTGGTGCGTTTAGCCGCTTGGTGCGGTTAATTTGGGTCGGTGTGAACACAATCCGAGACCTCTTAAGTGAACTAAACCACCGGACTTCGGTCCGCTAAAAGAGGTGGTCTCGGAGCGCTTGCTTGCGAACTCTGGAGCGGTTCATTGCTGGTGTGAACGCAGTCCGCACCAAAACATAGGAAGCGTAGTATTTACGTGTCACAAGAACGCGGATATCTTCAAAATATTTAGAGAAAGAGTCTTTCAAGACATCTGCGGTTGTTTAGTTAAAGAGTGAAGCAGAGTTAAGTGTTGAACAGTGTCGATGATGTGTTATTAGTACCATAGGAAAAAATGTTTCTAAAATGTTTCTAGAAAAAACCTCTTGGTATAATTGGGGCCTCAGCAGCTCATGAATAAACTAAATCACATGAAAGGCAGGATATTTAGGAAAACGATCTAACATCCTGACATGCAGCATCTTTCAACCTCCTCAGAATGCATTCATTCTGTGTGTTATGGACCAAAACAACAGTAATTTCTGGTGACAAATGCACCAATCAAATGCATTTGGAGAACATCATTCAGTTGCTGCCTGAGTCCAATCTGTCCAGTCGGATTTTCTGCAGAACACAACCTCCTGCGCTGCTTATCTGTAAGCAGGGACTGTACATCTTCCAGGCTCCATATAGTACTTATACTGCTATATGCATGGCTTCATGTCAGCACACATTGTTAAATGATCTACATGCAGAACAAGTCTGTGTCCTTGTTAGCGAGAAAGTAGAAGAGAAAGACAGCAGAGGGAGAAACCCGAGGGAGGAGGGGAGAGGATGGGAGGAAAGTCATCAAGTGCCGAGGGGAAAGAGAAAGTGACAAAGAGGGTAATTCACAGGACGTAATGTGGGAGAATTCACACCAACCACGGCTCTTTGATCCTGACACTGAGTCAGAAACATTTCTATTTGATGCAAGCGTTCTCCCAGATTAAAAGGCTTTGAGCGCGTGGGAGGCAGTTTCGACGTCTGGCTCATTTGTGCACAAAAGAGATGTTTTTTTTACTCTGCAGATAAAAATATTTCCCAAATATGGCTGAATAAATTACAAAATGTTGTTCGCTGGTTAAGAGCATTTGTGTCAAGCAGCATACGTACTGTATATAATGTCTTCAGCTGCCATCTTCTCAGAACAAATTCATGGACAAAAGCATAAACGTATATAATGGTTAAACATTTTTTTACAAAACCATTGGCACCAGTATGTTGCGTAATTTTGTCATTTCACAGATGTGTGAAGAATTGGCAACAGGGATTTGCTACCATTCAGACAGAAAGCTCACACATGAGGTATGAGGTCCAACACTAATCTCTATATGTAGCGGGACAGGGTTTTGGCATCAGAAGCGTTTGATTTCAGTTTGAAGCCCAAGTGGAACTGACCAATCATTTTTGAGCTGGCTTTAGTTTAGGACAGGTAAACAGTCTGTTTGTGGTCAGACAGGCGAAGCGCATTGGCGAAATGCCAAAAAAAATTGGGGTAGAAGTCAGACCTCTGGGCCAACAAACTTATTTCACCCAAAACTGGCGAAACAATCTAACACAAAGAAAAAAAAATGTGCAGCTTGATTTCCTTTCATGGGAACCAGGAGGCCTATGTCCATACACTTTTGGCTGAATAGCATAGTATCGTGTGTGAGGCTGTATTCAGATATATTGTATGTGTATAGTTTGTATGTAAATTCCTATATATGCATACATGCATTTATGCATGATGTTTTTTATTTGATTAATATCTGTTGAATAATTTGCTTTATATTGTCATCGTATTATATATTACATTAAAGTATTACATTATATTATATTACATTTTAATATATTATTGTCATAAGGCCATTTTGTACTCAACATGTATAATAAGGGATAAGTGAAGTCCGTATTTTACTAAGAATGACTGACATTGTCCTAAGGGTATGTCACGGCTATGTGTGGAATTGCATTAAAAATAGTATCCTAAATTATATTTATGTTAAATGTTTTCATATAATATAAGCTCAATCATGTTTCATATTCAGAATGATCTCTTGCTCCCATTCACATTTAAATGGCTCTCCATGCTGTGTGTTGAGCTGGTTTGAATAAAATCACAAAGATATGGATATGCACTGGACCAACTTTAACACATAACCTCTTTATTTGGCTAAATATGTGTCATTTCAAGTGGATTTTTTTTTTTTACAAATTACGGACATATCCAATTTGAGCAGGATCAAGATCACGGACAAGATCTGCAATTATGGCAAAATACTACAGGTCCCAAGGTAATATTAGCCGTCTTTGAAAATGACTATATTCCACTATATAAATGATCTTTCAACAACAGATTTTACCCATTTACGCAAAAAAGCAGTTGAAGTAAATTTGAAGTATCAAGTTTAAGCTTTATCTGTCATTCCAACCATATCCTTATAACATACAGCACGAATATTTTGGGCATAACTTAGACACTTGGAACCGACACTATGACACACATTACCATATACTATCCGGACCCCGAGGAGCCGCTGGGTGTATGCACACCACCTTCTTTAATAAACTTGAAAGAAGCTGGGAGGAAAAAATATGACGAGAGAATATATCATATTAATACATCACTTGACATTTATAGCAGATGTCAGGTATGAAATATTCCTCCTTGTCAGAGGAGGCAGTAAAGGAGGGGGCAGGAAACGGTGATATGGAGACGCAGCAAGTGCTACTTTATTAGTCAAACTGAACCCTATTTGATTCATATTTAATTGTATTTTAATACACAACCAGTGGAGCATCACTAACATGAGCTGAAAGCAAATTATGAGGGAGGCCAAGCTGAGTAACCTCTCTTCATCTCTTCCCCTATGTATGACATTTCCAGATTTACCCCTTCCACATGCAGTATAATTTAAATACAGTTTTAATGTTTTAATAGCATGAGCACATAAAAGCAAACTGCGCTGATGATGCTCGGAAAGATGTCAGACTTTGTTCCTCCCCCGGTGAGGCGACGGAGCCCAGCAGGTGTCAGCAGGGACGACTTCTGACAGTTTATACCCTCAAATTACAAATGTTTTGCTTCTGAAGATAAAGAAGCGTTGTGCACTGCATCAACAAAACAACCCAAAAGGTGTCTTTTAAACTAAAGTGTATGCACACAGAGCCGATAAAACGACATGATTGATGATCTTTATGTAAGAATGCACAACATATTATTTATTTTATACGCTCACATAAAGGTAAAGTAGCTCACAGACTTAATTGAAGCAACAGGGATAAAGAAATAAAGTCCAAGTGCATGTGTGGAAAACATACAAAATGTCACAATGCTCTTTGAAATATGTGCACGACATTACCATCCCTATATAGAAGTATACGTATATATATAGAAAAGAAACTCCTAAAATAACATATTATGTCTGAAAAAGGCCGTTATAAGTACACTTACTGTATCTTTTAATACAATTTTTCTATGTAGTCAATAGTTTTCTTTTTGTGTCTCTTTGTAGTTGCTTTGTATCACTTTGAAATCATTTTGCTCTTTTTGCAGCTGTTTGCATCTATTTGTAGTTATTTTGGTGTCTTCGAACTCTTTTTTTTCACTCTTTGTAATCTTTTTTACATGTCTTTATGGTCCTTTTGAGAGGAAAGGACACAAGGGGTTAGCTTTATAAGAAACAATCCACTGAATGGAAGATGAGTATTGGAATAAAAAATATTATCTCTGAACTGTAAGGCAATATAATTGTAATAATGCATCTGAACTTAAGTTCAATACCTTGAACTTCATTCATTTCCAGCACTGCATGGAGTTTTGACAGAAACAGGATTTGTTGGGAAAATAACACTCTTGATCATTTCCCCTGACACAGACTGTGTGTACACTGCCAAAAGGAATGTGAACCTATAGAAGGAGGATGCAGTAAACAGCTCTATCGCCCATAAAGTTTTAATGAACCTTGTGTGGTTTCACTTGTCAGATTACAACCGCAGGGGGTGGGGGGGGGACTCATATAGAGAGTGAGAACTTACAGTGTCACAGCTAATTCACTGTTATTTCAAGTGAAAAGTGCTGCTATCAGACAGAGAGACTACTGTGACATATAGATGGTGTGTACATGCCAAATGTGTTTTCCTTACACTAATTACATGGTATACACACCTCTCTGCTCTGAGCCCCCAAACACTTTTCAAGTTGCCCCGAGCCTTTTCCCGTTACTTTGTGCAGAGATAACAGCGTCAGCTTGGCTTTTTTTCTCTAAGTGCATCCCTGTTATCTTTCCGTTCCATATGTACAATGTTTACTCTGCCACGTGTGTAGCATTAATGCGAAATATTCCCTGCCATTACTGTAAAATATTCCAGGCATGAATGCATTCCCCTTCACTAAGAAAACTGAAATTAAGGTCGAGCACTCTGGCAGGTTTGCACAGGAGAGAAGCACTGAGAAAAAGAGATTGTGTGTGTGTGTGTGTGTGTGTGTGTGTGTGTGTGTGTGTGTGTGTGTGTGTGTGTGTGTGTGTGTGTGGCAGACTGGTTCACAGACTCTCCTGTTTTGCGAAACCCGGTGCTTAAACAAATAGCTCTACACCTCTGGCCGAAATGTCCCTAAAATGCAGACCGAGTTTGAAATATATCCCAAATAATGTATGCACTGTAATTTCCCCACATAAACATAACAGTCTGCAATGAAACAGTTGTCTCCTGTGCGCTCCACTTCCTACTTGGCGCACCGGTAACTTTCTCGTGCGAACCAGAAAGTATCTCTTGCGCACAAATTAATAAAACGTGGCCCCGTTTTATTTAAATTGATTCCTAAAATTGGTTAATGTTGGGTTCAGAATTCCAGAAAAGACAGACAACTTCTAAGTTTAACTATTTATTGTAAAGAGAGCAAAAGATATATTTTACTTGGCCAAGGACTCATCACGTCTTTGGGAATCACAGGCAGCAAAGCTGTAATCTGTAATCACCAAATCCGTCAAGCGCCTCGAACCTCGTGCGACAATACATTTTATTACACAGGGCGTTGCCCGTACATTTATGATTGGTCANTAGGATGAGCTGTTAAACTCTCGCTCTGACTTTTTTTTTTTTACTTCTCGCTCCGACTTTCAGACAGGTGAAAGAGGACGGCACCACGGCATTTTTCCCACCCGGGCATTCCGCGAAGACCGCCCTACTGTGGGCCCTCTGATTCGCCCGGACTGTTGGTGGGGCGGAAAAAACCAGGCGAGGGATGACTGAATGTGATTGGACCAATGCCGGTTGGACAGGGGACCAACAGACGTTGGAACCAGTCGGACATGCAGCGGCCGCTGTTTGCAAGTGGGCATAGCGGAGAATTTTGACTCGTTGTGTATGTGGATTGTCTAGCGTATACATAGAAAGTATATTTGCTCAGAGTCAGAGGACAGTTGGTGGTGGGGTTCCGGTCCGGACCGGAGTCCGGCTTTGAGGTGCCTGTTTCTGGGGAGTCTCTGGTTTGTACTGTGGGAGGAGGAACACCCAAAACTGTCAGTGGAAAAATTGTTAATTAAAAATGTTAAAACTTAAAATGCAATATCAACATGACTCTTATTGGGGGGTCCAACCGTGGACGAGACCGGGCCCTTTCTTCATTTTCTCTTAACTTCCCCTCCTCGGACTCCTATTTCTCGAACTTCGTTCCCGCCACCAGAGAGAAGCGAGCCGAGGAGCCCGAGGGAGGGGGAACCGAATTGAGAGAGGGAGGGGAAGGCAGCGGCGGTTGAGGAATGAGAACTACCCTCTCCTCTGGGCGGTCATTTGCAAGGACGTCCTTAATGCGACAGGGGCACCGGCCAGCCCTCTGGTCTGATGTGTTTCATGGGACGACTTTATATTTACTTTTGGATTCATTCCACAGTGGCGTATAAATGGGACATTTAACAGGCACGATGCGGACATATACCACCACAACACAACCAACCACACACACAAAACAACCACACCCATTATTATATGTATATTTTTATAAAGAATATACAATATCGATCAAATCAGAGCCTTCTCATAATGAACGTAACACTACCGAGACTGGATATAACTCCCCCCCCTCACCCCTCTCTGGGGTCGGGGCTCAAATTGAGGGCAATAAAATTAAGGGCCAAACAAGGTTATATTTACACGTATTAAAAGTAGCAGGACCACCAAACCCAACTGGGACCTTGTCTGTCCAGCTCATCTCCGCACACACAGTCCACACACACACACTTAACACACGTCCACAACCCTACCAACCACACACCACCTACAGCTAAGAGGACCTAACAGCCTGTTGTGTATTTTTTATGTACACTAAATGGTTTTAGAAAAATATCGGCTCTTTGTTTTAGATATCTACTAAAACTAAGCCAATAAAGGAGGTAGGACCTTTATACGGAGTGAATATATTATCCATGCCTTGCTTTTTGGCACGGGTAACCCTCACAGCTGTCTCTCTCTGTAACATCGCGTCGCGGATGAAAGGCAGTTAATAAAATAATATCCAAGGGGATGCATGGGCAGAGCTTGTCATTGGCTTGGATTAAGTCCGGCCCGTTTGCGTCACGGACTCTTTGACATCCTCTTTTCCCGGAATGCTCCCGAAGGGAGCCGTGGAGGGGACCGTGGGGGGACCCATCAAGTGCTATCCTCGGTTTAGCTCCTCCAGAAGAGGCCTCCTCAAACGCTCGATCTCGGTCCTCCCGAACGTGCATTTAAGAGTACATGGGGATGTCTTCAACCACGGCGCGGCTGAATTCTTTTCCGGGTCACTTCGGGAGGACCGAGGAGTCGAGGAGTCGAGAGGGGGATTTTGATGAATGGGGCCCCCAGGATGGGCAGCTTAGCTGGGGGCTCCCGAAACGACACATAGAGGTTTCCTCAATACTCTCATTTCCCCTCCTCGAACTCTCGGATCCCTCGTTCCTCCGGTTGTTGGACCCGGAATGGATTTCAGGCGCCACCATGGTTGAAGGACATCTATTTCTCTAAATGCACTTCGAGGACGGAGCATCCGATGCATCGAGGAGGGCTCTCTGGGAGGGCTCTTAACCGAGGAGGCACTGGATGGGCTCCCTCCCGTCCTAACGGATGCATTTCCGAAACGGTGGAAGCGTTGCACAGCCGGATTATCTCAGCCAATGACGCTCTGCATGATCCCCTGGATACTTATTTTAGCAACCGCTTGATCAGGTGCGCGATGTTTACAGTGAGAACAGCTGTGAGGTCCGCGTGCAGGAAAGCCAGGCGTGTGTAAAAATATATATCACTCAGTATAACAAGGCCTACTTACTCTCTGTATTTGTATGCTGTAGTTTAGCTGATAACTCTAAAACAAAGAGTCGCTATTTTTCTAGGACCATTTGTGCTTCACCATATAAAATACACAACGGGCTGTAGCCCGATTATGCTTTTTAGGAGCTGTAGGTGGTGTGTCAGGTACCATGTGTAGGTGTGTGTGTGTCACAATGCGTCGACTGCGGCGGACAGACGGGTCTCAGTTGGTTTGGTATCATTTGCTTTTCTTTTAATCTTTTAAATACAACTTTTGGCCCCGTAATTTCATTCCCCATTAAAGTGACCAGAGATATTATTCATATTTATTAATATTATTTTGTGTGTTATTGTCCGCATCTGTGGCCTGTTATTGTCTTCACTTATATCGCACTGTTCAATTAATTTAAGTAATATATAAGTCGTCGATGACACATCTTGTCCATTCAGACGGTCTGCTGTGCCTCCTGTCATCTTGATGGACGTCTCTTTAAATGCCGCTCAGGAGGAAGAGGGTTCTCATTTCTCTACCGCCTGCTGCTTCCCCTCCTTCTCTCCTCGGTTCCCCTCCCTCAGTCCTCCACTCGGCATCTCCTGTGGGCGGGACTAAGTATTGAGGATAGGAGTCGAGGAAAGGAGTCGAGGAGGGGAAATTAGAGTATTGAGAAACCTCTATAGTTTAATACAAAATCCCTTCCTACTGTTGGGTCCAGAATTCCAGAAAAGACAGACAACTTCTAAGTTTAACTATTTTTTATTGTAAAGAGAGCAAAAGATATACAGTATATTACTTGGCCAAGGACTCTTCACGCCTTTGGGAATCACAGGCAGCAAAGCTGTAATCTGTAATCACCAAATCCGTCAAGAGCCTCGAACCTCGTGCGACAATACATTTTATTACACAGGGCGTTGCCCGTACATTTATGATTGGTCAAGACTAGCTGATGGTTTAGACTTGGTTCTCTTTGGTTGGTGCGCAGACTCAGATAGAGTCTCTTGGCAACACGATCCTCCAATCAGCATTCGGCCGGCCTGTGGAAGTCCCTCCCTACTCTGGCACCATTGTACGTAATTTGTTTTCTCTAACGTTTCTTCAGATATAGTGGGAAACCATAATGTTGCTTCCTAGCTTTGTGGGGGAGCGCGGCTCCCATACAAAGTGAAGGCCGGTGCGATGTGCTGTTCTGACTACCTCTTTGTGTTCTCTCCGTCTCTGCACTCGACCTTGCTACTTTCAATATTGCAAGCTAAACACTTTCACTCCCCTTCGTTCCTGTCCACCCCATCAAAACTTGGGGGGGGGGTGATTGGGTCCATTTATTCCATCATAGCAATCTCATGAGCACAATAAGCATATAATGTAATAATAAGAATCAGTCTTGTAATGTTATATAAAAATAGAATCCACATTAATATCCAATCAATTGAAACAGGAAACATGTTTTGGAGGAAAAGTAATACTGATTGGTTGTTCATAATTGTTCACACGGTTTGACATCTTTTTCTTTTTATACATTTGCGTGGCACCTATCCCTGCTGTTAAACTGTATATTGACAGCCTGTTTTCACTGAGCAGATGCTGTGAAGACATTATGTTCTCTGTGAGGCAATTAGCTGGTTACTTTTAACTAAACACAATTTGGCTTTGACGTTTTGTTTTTGGAAATACTTCTCTTTCTGGGCTTGACAACATAAGCCTGTCTAAGAGAGTGTTAATTTTGAACTCAATGCTGTTTTATATATTTTTGTGTAGTTGTAGTCATGCAGAAAATGTTCAAAGTGAACTTTAAATGTGATGGTACAACAAGGATTTGACGTAATTCTGAAGCTCGTCAGGTAGCTTCCTATATTTTAGCCACCATATCCTAAAAGCTTTACAGAAGCTACGTTTCTCTTGTGTGTATAAGTCTGTAACACACACAGGGAGTGGGAGGCAGGATTTCCAGTCCTGTTTATCCTTCATCCCTCTGATTTATCCATTCCTCCCTCCTGTATATCCTGTTATCCTTCGCTTTTCAGGGTCTTTACAGAGAAGGAGAAATCCTATATACAGCCATACTGTACACCGTAAAATAACTAATTATTTACTGTTTATGGGATTAGGACTGGACATACGCGCTGCATCAGGCTCTGGCTCGTTCCCAGTTGGCATTACAAGACCATTATGTCAAAAATAAGTCCACTAAGTCAGTCTACTTGTTCACATATTTGAAGGATAAACTGTGTGTGCTGGTGAAAGGTTTAAAAGTGTGAAATATGATTTGTCCCAGAGATATTTCAAACTGTGCAGATGGTTACTGTGAGTCCATGGGATAAAAGAAACTAAATGCACTCAGAAGGATTGCATTGATATAACCTGCAGAAATAAGACAATAGAAGCGTGTCATTTTAGAAAAACCTACAAAATATGTATAGCACCACTCAATGTGCTGTCAAGTACATTGTGTCTCTGTGCTCCTGTGCTATTTGTACATAATCAAATATATTTATATACACTGTAAAATATTACCATGATTTCACAATATTTAGCTGTAATATTTTACAATAAATTACTGTTTTACCACTTTACATTCTTTACCTGTAATATTCACAATATAATACTGTAATTTTGAATTTCACAGTGAAATCAATGCAGGCACAGTTAATTACTGTGAATGTACAGGATAAATGATTACCATGATTTCACAATATGTTACTGTATTATTTCACAGTAAAATCCTCTATCCTACCATCCTCTTTGATAACACAACAAATTAAGGGATTTTCTTGCTTTTATCGCTCTTGCTGGCTTTAAATACTAATTTCTTTCCTTGGTGCAGGTTTGATTTCAACGGACGAAGAGAAAAACCGAAAGCTCGGGCAGAGTCCTAATTTACGGGTCGCTTCGTGACTTTCTCATTATTCGGTTTCTGTTGTCTAAAGTTAACAATGCTATCCTAAATATACAACGTACACAAATAAAATTCCGTGTACGTCCGGGCCCCACGGGAAAGA
>NW_011342814.1:57526-58672 GCF_000735185.1 Notothenia coriiceps | reverse complement strand
TCTGCCCGTTTGTGTGTCTCCCCCCCCCGTTTCAAATTCGTTTATTATTATTTTTTAACCTCTAGCCGTTATCGTCACGGGAGAAGGACACACACAGCCTGCCCAGGTGGATGCGCGCGAACGCGACAACGAACGTAGCGTGCGCATTCTAAAAATAGCTCACAGGTGGTGAGCAGGTACCGCGGTTTTGAACTACAGTATTGAATTTGACAGAAAAAAACAAAGAAACACCAGCAGAAGAATAGTCTAATGAGTTGGGTGAAAAAAAAGACAGGAGATGTGAGTTGGTTTATTCAGTAAATTAGCTCAGGATAATTGGATGTTCTGTCTACACCTGATGATGTGAGGCTAATGCAAGATTTGCTAGCTTGATGCTACCGGCATTTAGCGGCAGTGACTCTTAAAATTGTCAGCAATGTATGACAAGCAGACTGCTTGTCTAATGTTAGACTCACACCAATAGCTCAATATGATCATAACACGATTGCTTTCATATCAGAGATCAGATGAGGTGGAGCTGCCTCCAGCAATAGAGGATGAGGCAGAGAGAAGCAGCAGCANCTGGCAACTTCTAATTATGGGAAATACGAAAACGTCTTTTAAAACTACAATTCCCAGTAGAGACGTGCCATAGAACAATAGAGAGCCGCAGTGACGCGTCCTTAAACCCGGAAGTAAACTTCTTCCGGTTCCTTCGTCTAAAACGCAATGCAATTTCTCCATAGGATTTTGGAAAATAGCTNCACCTGACTACAGCATATAACATACCTGCTGCAACCCTGTGCTGCTGCTGCTTCTCTCTGCCTCATCCTCTATTGCTGGAGGCAGCTCCACCTCATCTGTCAGATGAGGTGGAGCTGCCTCCAGCAATAGAGGATGAGGCAGAGAGAAGCAGCAGCAGCACAGGGTTGCAGCAGGTATGTTATATGCTGTAGTCAGGTGATTTAAATGTATCAATGAAAGGAAGAAGTGTAGGCAACATGATAAGAAGGAAACACAGTTTGCATTAAAGTAATACAGTACAGTGTTAACTTTATTATTTTTTAATGTATACATACTCTGTTACTGTACGATATCAATAACAATAATCCACAGCTCCTCTAACTGTTACAGAGGATAAAAAAAGTTAAAAAGAAAATGTCGGGG
>NW_011342814.1:44053-57507 GCF_000735185.1 Notothenia coriiceps | reverse complement strand
AATGGGCAGCATTAATATACCCACATGACAGCTAAGGTCAGAAGAGCTTTATTTAACAGCTGGTCTTATGTCTGTGACCCCTCCTGTTGTTCATTGATAAGCGTGAAACATGCACTTGTCAAGGTTCAGAGGCACATTTTGCAAATATGGCAGTAGCCATCGATCATCTTAAGATAAGATAAGATACTTTATTGATCCCAAGTTGGGAAGTGTTTTTTTTACAGCAGCAAACTACTTTGTTCTACTCCACTACAATTCAGAGGTTAAACTGGTATTTTTACTCCACTACATTTATTTTAGTTACTTTGCAGATTCTGATTAATGATGTGAAATATAAACAACCCTTAAATCAGACTTTAGTTAGACCTGAGTCAAATTCAGGGAAGGTGATTGTCATTCTATATTTCTATCATTGACCTTCTACGTTCCCCCTATTTTGTATGTAGGCTACTGTTAATATTTAAATGTTTTCATCAAATATAACTTATTCAACAACTAAATTCAATAACATGATTTAACCACTAGGCGGTGCGGGTTAAAAAAACAGTGGTCTAGTTAATAAAACATAATAATATCAAACATAATATTACTATTAACTTTATTGTGAAATTAAAACAGAACGGTAAAGGAAAATACAGTTTCAGTCTCTCGATTTGAAGCTTATGCATTGTACCATAAACCTGTATAGACCTGTAACAGTAAACTGCGTGAGGAGTTGGAAAGGTAGTTCGGAAAATCAGTAATATCTTTAAAAACTACAAGTCCCTTTCTATCAGCTGTGCACCATTATGGGGTAAATACAGCCTATCTACCAATTGGATCAAATATAAAAGTCAGCCGAATTAGTGTTGATATTGCAAGGAGACGTATTGTGTGAAAAGAAATGGAAGATGTTGTTTAATTTCTNAATTAATGTTGATACTGCGAGGAGACGTATTGTGTGAAGAGAAATTGAAGATGTTGTTTAATTTCTGATATATTTATGATCAACGTCACATATTCAGTTTTGGCGGCATTTCTTCCAGTTTGTCTAGAAGTCTTCTCATCAGGGCCCTATAAATAGAGAACTACGGCAGATATGTAATATTTAAACCCACCAAACTGTGTATTACAATGCCGTTATGTGATGACTTCCAAAGAGAAAAGCAAGAACACTCGGAATAAAGTATTATTAGACTTTTTAATCCTGTCTGATGTTTCTGTCCCTTGCCCTACATCCCCTCCCATGGGAATGTACAGCACAGCAGCCTTGTGCAACACCTGCAACATACAAAATGCAACTTACTCGAGGCAGAGATAAATTCAGATATGTATCAAAGTACGAGCCTTTATTTTTTCTCTGCTATCACTTCAATCAGCTACAACCCAAACTACTCTTAGCACTGATACTCATGTAGTTGCTTCTTCACTTTATAACTTCATACATGTGTCCATTAAACATTCAACGACACCCACTTAAAATAAAAATAGCAAATGAAACTATGGAGCCTCATGTGTTCAATGGGTTCAATGTTGAACAGAAACAGACTACACTATGAAACAAAATAGCATGAAAACATTGTGTAAAATATATAAAGAAATATACCTTTTTTTTCTAAAAGGCTCAACTTCATTAGGCCATTAATAAATGTTATTTGACCATTCTTACATTTAAACAAATGTTAATTTGATTTCATTAAATATATTAAATCCACAATGCCCTTTTAGCCCGTTTTAAACTAGCAAGCTCAACAAATGCTACCAACTTCACACTTAGCTTGTGTTAGCTTGAGCAAAAACAACACAGTAGTAATTCCAATTCAACCAACTAATAGCAAAGAGACAATAACTCAGGGTTGCCAACTCTCACGCATCTGGCGTGTGACACATGCTTTCACTCTCAATCTCACGCTCTCACGCTGCCCAAACTATTCTCACGCCAAAAACAAGATGAACCGGCGATCGTCTTTGGCTGGTTATTTACAATGTTGAGTTGAAAGCTGCTCAAGCTGTCGATACGCCCCCACCACTCTTAACAACGTTAACAGACAGCAGATCAGTGGGAGCAGGTGGGTCAATCCGACCCGTATTGCGCATGCGCAGATCTAAGATCCAGTAGAAATTATAAAAAAGTAAAAGTTTGCTGCTTATTGTTCTACTAGGCCAAAATAGAGTCAAAGAGTATATGAGAGTGAGAGTGTGTTAATTAATATATTTGGCGGTTTGGAGTAAGTCTGTAGATTTGTTTGTGTGTGTGTGTTTCATATAGGCCTCTCACGAATGAATTTTGTTGGATACATTTTCCCGGAAATTATAAACGATAATATTGTCGGCACCGTTGTATGACCATTTTAGACCACTGACATAATGATAATATATAATAATAATTCAAGTACATCCTTTCAAACTGCTAGTTACATCCTCATGTAAATGGCAATTTATCGAGTTCATTTTTATTTATCGTACGATAAGTCAATTAATTGCTTATCGCGACAGGCACACAATAAAACAGTGGAAACAAACATGTGTTTGACTTTCATTAGTGAATGAAACGTTGTGCCCTTTATAGTTTGTGTCCAATATTGTGTATTTGTATATATTGTATATATCCTATATGCTAAGGTCTCGCAACTGACACGATAGCAGTCATTTAGTGCGCATATCTGTAATTAAACCCATGATATCAAAATCTCACTCCAGCCTGGTACCCAAAGTTGGCAACCCTGAAGTAGGGGTTAAATGGTGGGAATAGCTAGCCAAAGGAAATATACATTTTGTTAGCTAAAAGTAAACAGATAGGCTAGTAAGCTTAAGTAAAATATTTGGAAAAGTTAGCTTAAGTAGCAAAATGGAAACATTTTTTAAATAGGCTAGCTGGCTAAAAGTTATGGAAAAGCCGTTAAAACAGCTGTTAGATAATTTTGATATAGAGTTAAAATAATTAGGTAGTAATTTTGATATTGAGCTAAAATAGTTAGGTAGTAGGCTAATAGATATAGATATAATTGTTCAAGTTAAAATAGCAAGATAGAAGTAGGTGATAAACAGTTACAACAGTTAGCCAAAGTAGGCTAATGTAAAACCTTTTAAAACTTTCTGCTTCAGATTAAAGAATAAACAATATCACCTTTATTATAGTCAATATTGTAATACATAATGTGGAAAAAAAGATTGGTTGCACACCTGTCATGAAAAGTTATAGTTAGAATCAGTTTGTGGCTCTTTTTTTAATAACATAAATGATGTATTTAGCTTTCACATAGCAGACTATTAGAGACTATGACATAACAATAGTTTGAAATATTAGTCGCCACGTGAGTTTTTGGAAACCAGGAGGCTGCAGTGGTGACTGTTTCCATGGCACCGGCATCATTTAAAACGATTGCCGACTATTGGACGTTTTCTGTCTCTATAGGCCCCCTCCCTTCTGTTCTCTCTACGCAAAAAGCGGAGGAAGATTTTGATTTGCTGGCTGCAGCCCTCCCTCTTGAGGGGGGTAACTTATTACGGGAGTTAGCAGGCGGAGTCGGTTTCCCCGAGAGATAAATTGTGTGTGTGGGTATTATTGGAGGAGCCGGGTACGATACTGTCCTTTCGCATTTCCTGTGGAGCGACTGTTAACACTCGGAGCTCGAAGAAGGAGAAGAAGAAAAAAACCGATTAAATATTCGATAAAAATAACGGGGAGTTTTTGAATATGCCGGCTAACAAGGAAAGCGACGGCGGTTGGAAGTCATTTATGTGGAATTCCGAGAAAAGGGAGTTTTTGGGGCGAACATGGAGCAGTTGGCGTAAGTATTCAATCCTTTTATTTCACTGAATGTACAGCTGCAAATATGTCATAAACCAACAGGTTACCCCCTCAAGAGAGTGGAAACTATTTATTTTCTGTTCTCCATTTCCTGCCTGCAGACACACAGCACCTGTTAGATCTGACATGCTGCTGTTGCTGCGTCGTGACTTCGCCTTTTCAATGGAGGCTGTGTTAGAAGTTGTCAAATCTCAATTTACAGAAACAGAATAAGTCCGCCCCTAAAAGACACGCCACAGGTCTACTAGTGTTTCAAACGTTCTCATATTTTCAACTAAACAAATTACATGGTGCTATATGTGAGTTATTTGCACAGAAAACGTGTTTTAGCTGTTTTTTTACAAGATGTTGGATGTATTGTTAATCAGAACACCTCCATTAGTCCCACATAGAGGACATTTACACTGTTACACCAAAAGTGAAGAGGCAAAATATTCATTAAGAGGCAAGCATAACATATTAGAGATAGAAATTACACAATTTACAAGAGTACACAGTAATACAGTTTAATAGGAAATGATTACCAAAGGCGTAGCTCATATATGTATTAAAAAACGCCCTTTATGAAAAGGTCATCCTGAAGGACGTCTGTGTGTTGGCCCAGGACTTTTCCACTGATCCAAACAGTGAAAGTTGTTTATTTTATCCTCCACATTGAGAAGGACATTTATTCCTCCCAATAACAAGCTAATCTGCTGGCCCCTGTTTTTAACAGGCTTTGCTTTCACTCAAAAGAAAAAACAGAGATTAGTAGATCCAGTTAATCGTTTTACCCGTTTCCAATACTTGAAGACGGTCAACAATGCTTGTTGATTTGATAGGATGAAACATACTTTCAAACAGCACCCTTTAAGCTCGTTTTATGTGTTTATAAATGGCTTTTTTTTGGTGTGTAAAAGCAGCCAGGTTGGTCCAGACACGGCTCGGTAACACGGTGCTGGACTGATCACGACTCACATGTCTCTAGGGCCCCCCCCCCCCTCCATCTCAGACTTAATTTCCACTGAAAAAAGGGAACATTCGTGGGCTTTTCTTTACCAGTTTACAGGCTCTCATTCCTCAAAAGCTTATCATAAAAGCTCACATATTAAATAGTTTTTTTCTGATTCTGAGGCGGAAGAAAATCACAGTAATGCTGCCGCAGCTCTGTGGTAACAATCGTCAATGGCGAGCTACTTAAAGGTGAAATATGTAAAACCGTAACACGTTTTTAGTGTAGTAATACTGTTGAATAGCATTTATTACAGGCTTGGTGTGTCGTGAGGGAGGCTGGTGTCGCACTGAGTAAAAGCAACAGGTAGACTATGTCTGCCCTTGAGTTGCAGAGTGCAACACATTTGGAATAATCTTAAGTATACGTTGTTTAAAGTGTGTATTTCTGCTGTTTCCATTATGAGGAAGAAGGTGAAATGTCTGCTTCAATGTCAGACTTCAATGGTGGCTCATTTCTTGTCTTTTTGTGACATTTTGAGCTAGATGAATGTGTCTGAAAATGCACCGCAGAGCTGGTAAAGTCCAACATAAGAAGGCAGTCAGTAAAAGTGGAGAGACATGGTGTGAATGTGGTTTCTCTTCACAACACGCTGCAGCAGTCTGGTGGGGGAGGTGCTCTCCATTCAAACTCTGCCTGTCACCACCAGTAGGCCACTTCTTTCTGTCAGCTATTTACATGTCTGCCTGTTGGTATATCTGGATTTTCAGGCTACAAAATGGTGTGGTGTCCTTCTTAAAGCTGCATGGATTTCAGTCAAATCGATTGTTCAACTAACAGAAATAAATGGGCATAATTGATTTTTCCTTTAACTCATTTTCCATGGAAACAAAATGGAGATGTCCTGCTTAATATCTTACTAAACTGAATAACTTTAGCCTTTGGACAAACATAAGAAATTAAAAAGGCTTTTAGAAACGTGTTTTAGACTAAAATACTAATCAATAGTGAAGATAATCCTTAGTTGCAGCCCTAGTACTTCTGTCACTAATGCGCATTTATACATAATCGACTCTGGCTATGTATAATCACAATGACCACATAATGCTTTTAACATTCCTAGAAATGTTACTTACTCTCCTGAAACCATCGATCTATTTAATTATGGATGAATCTGCCAATAATGTTTTCAGTTAAAGGATAATCATTTAGTCTGAGCCACTCTTAACATGCCTTGTTCTGTCTGTTTAAAAACCACACACAGAAATGTAGTTATTTATTATATAAAACAATAAAAAAGGAAGAAATTATCTCATTTGAAATGAGAAACTATAAGGAGTTTATGAGGCTAATGAGTATTATGGTTCATTGATTATCAAAACAGTAGCCAATTATTTTCTGTCAATTGACTGATGGCCTTAGCTCTAATTGGTATTAAATAGATGAAATCACAGGGCTGACTAAATAAAAGAAGGCCTGTGTGTAACTTGACACTGCCTGGGTGACACGCTAATCTGACTGCATTTCGCCTGCCACCATGAGCCAAAATGTAATATGTTTTGCATAAGCTTTTCACCCATACGCAAGACGCTGAATGAAACATTATTTTTGATATCTTAAATGTCAAATAAATCACTGCTTTAATTATACTGAATTCACTGATTAACAGTCTTGGTTTTCCTACTAAATTGTTTGACCATCAAATATTGAGCTAGAATAGTAGCAAATGCTTACAGTTTAAGCTTTAAAATGACAAGAAGCAAGCAATAGATGTTTCTACATATAGTTGCAGCTTTAATTTGAATCCCTGCACATTTCTCCAGCGTTGGGAGTGTCAGTGTATGGTTTCCCTCTCAACAGGTGCATCACGCAGCCTTGCTACGGTTGCTACACAGACTCCATGGAAAATAGCTCGCCGTGCATTTACATTAGCAGCAGGTGCTCCGAGAGGCGGCAGCCTATAGGCACACAACATCAAGCCGGTGTACATTTATCAGATCGGCTGGAAACACTACTCCGTACATTTGAGTACGCCCAAACTCTGCAGCGGGAGATAAGGATGTGCTGCTCGGGCTGCTGTTAAACCCGACTAACTGGTTTCTCAGGGGCTGATTTTACACGCGCAAACTGGCAGAGGGAAGACATTTTGGGAAGGTGCCACAACAACAGAACATTCATGAGAAAGGGACGGGGAGACGAAGGCCGTCTGTCGGTTTTCAGGCACCCAAAATCAGAAACAATAAGACGCCAGGAGAAGGCTGCAACTGTACGTCAGGGATGGAGGAAACAATCTGGCAGTAGATACAAAAAGATATCTAGAAATGCCAAGGCTGTCCTAACGTAGGAACAACAGGAATATTATTATATTAATAATTACTCCTAAAAGGGTGCATGGGAGATAAGATACGCCTTTTATAGGGCTTACAGCTTAATGCAAGTAAGAATTAAAGCCAGATGGAATTACATTTAAAACCAATTTAACACACAATGTGATCTTAATGTGAAAGGAATTTAATAAATATATATGTAACCAATTAAGGCCAAATCAGGAACAACATCATTTTAAGATTTGAATACCCTTTATTCCTTAAGTATTCAATGCATTTAAAAAAACAACATTTTAAAAATCCACGGGGACTTTTTGTACTACTGCAAAAAATAGGTTTGTCACGTTTTTGGGCTGCTTTTACAGTTTACACCAAAAACCTGTAAATCTGGGATTTCATTCAAGCTTGTTTAGTAAGATGAAAATCACCAAGAGGCCTTCTATTGTTTACATGTTGTCCCTGGAGACATCTCAGATAAAGAGGTTTGTTTAGCAGGATACAAAACAGGAACAATCGGCTGAATCTCAAAGTGATAGAAACTTAATTACCAACATAAAACATGCAGCTCACTTGGAGCACTCGTCTAGGTGTTGGTTTATCTCTTTTGAACTGTGAGCAAACAAGAAATGCTAATTTAAAGGTGTTTGCGTCTGCATTAAGGGCATGAATAAAGCCCGGGAACTCAGGACAGTGTTGGGACAGTAAGTGGTGACACATTGAGGAGGGGCGGGGGGTGGGGGGGGCTCCTGCTGTTATGTAATTGGAGTACATTTTAAATTAGGTTGACAAGAAAAGCCCCTGCATGGAGTCCCTACTGTTCGAAAATGGCTTCCATAATGAGGGGAGAAAGGTGTGGTTGATGGACGCTCTGTTGGGACTGTTCTCGAGGTTTGTCTTGCCTCCTGCAGTCCACATTTGACCCTGAATGCTAACCCACTGTTTTAGTGTACTTGGAGTTGACTTAGATGTTGCTTGATTAAGATCATTTTTTGTTTAGTGGTCATTTAAATTCAACTTGTTTCTCTACTTTAACATTTGACATCACCGTTTGATTAACGGTGTCAATTCTCTGAGAACAATTTAATGTGATATTTAGAAAATGGAGAAAGTGCTTGAATTGAACTCATGTTAACCTACACTCTTTTACTATTTGAATAAAATCAGAGTTAGATGGACTGCCTGTAAAGTAAACAAAGTGACAAAACGTTTAGTTTACTTTGGGTATGAGACATTTGGTTAGATATCATTGCGCAATTACATTTTAAGTGTTTAGATGTGACAACAGAAGCTTCTGGGTGGATTTAAACCTTACAACCCTTCAACGTTCTCAAATTGAAATCTTAAAAAGCCCTACCAACCGTTTCAAGAAATGACATATAAATCTAGCATCTTGAATTCTGAGTATTCCAATGTTTTATTGACATCAAGCAGTATTAAAACAGGAGACTGGCTACAAACCAGATCATGTTTGGATTATTCCTTTTTATATAAATGACTGACGTGTCGATGAATTCACTCTCCGTTCCTTTCACATTGTTAATGCCGTTACATTTTCTCCCCTACAGTTAAAATCTTCCTGTTCTACGTGATTTTCTACGGATGCTTGGCTGGCATTTTCATCGGGACCATTCAGGCGCTGCTGCTCACGCTGAGCAACTACAAACCCACCTATCAGGACAGAGTCGCCCCCCCAGGTAAACAAACAGCATTCACCTATCCAATTAAACATTAGCTTTGAATGGAAAGGTGTGTGTGTGTGTGTGTGTGTGTGTGTGTGTGTGTGTGTGTGTGTGTGTGTGTCAGTTGGGGTGTGTCTCTGAGCCGCTCTTCAATCAGCCGTCTCTCTGACCTTACATAGGTTCAGCCATTTTGTCCTTCACTCCTCCCTCAGTCAATGTTTCCCCTCAGGCTGCAGGGGGCTGCTACACCCATTGTGACTGAAATGATTGTCCCACAGCCGACATGTTTACACACATGTTGGTACCAAAATGATTTACCTTTGCCAGGGCTTAGGGGCCTGTAAAGCTTGTTTTCCTACAGAAATATTTCTAATCTGTAATCTTGTGAGAGCGTAAAAACGCAGCTGCTGCAGTGGAGCGTTTTTTGAGTTTTTCCTGCGAGAGTCTGCGCCCAGAATATCTTCTTGTTACGCCAGCAACGTCTCGTTTGTTCATAGCAGCTATTGTAAAAACACTTGATGCTCACAGGTTAGTTTTGTCACTGGCTTTTGGCCGCAGGAAGTGTGGCTGCTTTGAGCTGAAGTGAGTTTCCACTAGTGGCATGATAAAGGAAGCAGGGAGTCGTTTTTTTCTAAGAGCCCGCCTCTCACTCTCAGGCTAAAAGTTTCCATTGTGAGAGAGACACACGTGAGAGAGTGTGTGAGTGTGGGGGCAGGGGATCGTGGTGAACTTTCACAGGCTGCCACTGAAACTCAAACGTTCTGCTGCTGCTGCTGCTCAGAAACCTCTCAGAACTGTGGCAGCAAATAAACAGACACTTTCACTTGCCCTCGCTCCGTCCTCGTGCCACGCCTGGCTGAGACGCCTCTGTGTGGAAAATTACTGCCAGAGACCATCTGAGGAAACCCCCAAGACCCCACGTTGAGCCGTCCTAAGATAACAGAGCAGAGGCTCTAACAAAGAGCAGCTCAGAGGAACTCTCTCCACACGGAGAAAACAGTTCAGAGTGGTTTCAACGCAGATGTTACTGTGTGACATTTAAAGCTTCATTAACGAGTCCTTCGTTATCTTTTGTCACATTTTATGACACCATGACACTAAAAGTCCTCAAAGAAACATCCTGAATATCAAAAACTAATGCAATTTGATTCAATTAGTTAATATATATATTTTAAAATGCAACTGTCTTTAATACATATAAGCTAGTGCAGGTTTCCCTTTGTGGGCAACAAGCAGTTTGGTCAGAGCTGCTAACATGTTGTTTCAAAGACTACAGTTTATTTGGATTAACACAAAATGTTTGTATACAAAATCCTTTTTCTGGAATTTTGGAAAGGATGCCATCTATCTTTTTTGACCTCGGGACTTTGAAACGTTCTGTAGTAATTGGGGATGTTTGGATTTACAGCAATGCTAAGCAGCCACTACTGGAGTCTCATTGTACTAACAGTATAATACTTATAGAATAGAATAAGGAGGGATGAACCCCTCTGTGATGGTCTCACATGCAGAGCACACACGGTGACATGTGTTCTCTGCTTTGAACCCATCCTAGCAGCAGGAGTCTAGTACTAGGAGCAGCTATTGCACAGCGCCCGGGGAGCAGTGGGAGTTGGAGGGGAAGGGGGGTGTCCGGCGCTTTGCTCAAGGGAACCAGGGCAGGAGGTGAACTGGGACCTCTCCAAGTAGAAGTCCACTCTCCATATTTAGGTCTGGTCGGGGACTTGAACCGGCGACCCTACGGCTCACAGTCCAAGCCCCTACTGGCTGAGCCACTGCCGGACATTCAGTGAAAAATACAAAATACAAGTTCTAAACAACACATTGAATCGACATGAAAGGAAACATCTCTGGAAGCTTCAAACTCAATTCTTCAGCCCTAGTTGTTTTTCCTCTCACATGGTTGCATTCATTTCTCCTGAAATCATTCATAATTCTCTCAAACATCTGTTTTGATTCTCAGGTCTTTCACACACCCCCCGCTCACTGAAATCTGAAATTGCTTACACCAAATCTAAAGAGGAATCTTACAGCAAGTACACTCAAGCCATGAAAACCTTCCTAAAGACGTACGACCTGGACATACAGACGGATGAGCTGAATTTTCAGGACTGTGGAGGTGAGTCGTGCAGGGATTATTCTAGTGTTTATATGAACAATCATTTCACTGCTGGAATGTGTTGTATACATTTGCAAGTGTGTATATTATAGTATACTTTTGAACTAGTGTTCCGTGTGTTAGATTGAACCTGTGTGTGTCCAGGGAATGTGTTAGCACTACTAGTTTGAATGGGTTTTTCATAGATGCCGTAAATAAGGGATTTACATTTTGTTCTACAACATTAATCCGTAAAAAGACACACTGATGAATGTTCAAGGATTTAACACGTCTTAAAAACGGCACTTGTGTCTGAATGAGACGACTGAACGTCAACACGCCCAACATTAGTCTCCCAGCGATGGTGATGTGAAGTCATGTGACCTTGATGTAGTTCTTTAATAATTAGCTTTTGACTTTTAAGATTGCATTTAACTGTTATAAAAGTAGTATTAATATGTGGATGCTATCCAGCTGCATATATATATATATATAGGCCTACTTATTTTTTGCCGGTCAACATGTCCGTTAAAGTTGAAATCTCCCCGACTAAAGGAGAAAAGTGCCGGTCAAAGGTCTTCTTTGTTATTTATTGAGCTTTAAAACAAATTGATATGATTCGATATTAAACAAACTAATTAAAGCAGATAAACTACATTATTCAAAAGTGTTCAGTAACTTACAATAACACAGGAATAATAAACGGAGCGCTCTCCCTCTCCTGACAGCCCGTCAGTATCATGTTGCTCGCGGATCAGTAATGAGTGACCCGACAGTAAAACTAAACATATCTATAACTAGTTTAGGTAGTTTGAGAGGTAATTAAAATAGCTACGTGTGATATTCTAACCTGAAGTGTGTGTTTTGTCCGCTCACCGCTGCATGTGATCATGCAGAGCTGCGTGTCGACTCGTCAGCAGCAGCTGATCTCTCTCTCCCGTCAGATTAGACTTCACTCGCGTTTATGTCCATATCGATCAGATCCAGCTAGTTCTAGCTAATGATAGGACTACCTGCTTATTAAAAGACACCTAAACAATAAGCGTCGCTATCAACGACGCCACAAACTCAACTCAGTGAATTTACTGACGTGACCGGACATACTTCTATTTCCTCCTTTCGATCCGCGTCGCATGGAACAAGAACGTCATTTACCCCCTAGTCCAACCCGACTCTAACCGGGACGTCGCGTAGCACCTCTCTGACCAACAACCCGCCTCGGACTTCTTTGTCTCTCTCTCCAAGTAATGTCTTGTGGACTCGTACAACTCCCCCCCCGCGGCCCCACCCCCCCTCCACCACACACACGTTTGTCTAAGAGCTCTACGTATCTAAAAATTTTACGACGAAAAGAACAGATAAATGTTTAACTTAATTAATAACTAGCAGTTTATACGTGAATAGTACAAACAACTCATAATGTGAGACCAAGCGCAGGCATTTGGCACAATCTTTTTTGTTACATATTTATATTTTGGTTTACGAGGTATTCAGGCCATGGAGGTGAAATGTTATTCTTGTATTCCAATCAGTAGAACGGTTTTGCTCATGTTGGGAGGGCGAGAGCCCACCTGCGGTGTTGACAGGTTTTCACTTGTTAAATTACTTTGTAGACTTTGTTGTATCGGTTTCCAAATTCGATTACCGAACCGATTTGGTGGTAGTCGATTGGGGAATTATTGTAACTGTCACACCCTCTCTTGTGTCCCTAAAGTCTGTAATTTGTACGATGTTTTGGAATATAGGTGTTTCTTTTCACTGGAGAAATTTGTTACAGTTACTCGATGTTTTAGATTTTCACAAGGCCGTTCCGGCAATAAATTTGGTTGAAAGTTGTTCGGAAGGTGTCACGAAATGGTTGTATTTCTGTACTTCTCTTACCGTTAACTTTTTCGTTTCTTATTATTTTCCACCACTTGCATGGGACCAACTTCAACGCAGGACAAACTCGAAGTTGCTACTTCGCGTCCCAAGGGCAGAACTTCGCATCAGGCCCAGCAGCTCAGGCCTCGCACGCGGGGCGCGAACGGCCAGCTTTAGCCCGTCGAAGAGACCGGCTGCAGCGACAGGTCTGGACGGCGCCAGCTACATGTCAGAATCTTACCGACGCGTGTCCTTTGTGTAGTCTGGAGTTTTACTTTCCACTTTCTCTCACGACGTGCCCTTTCTGATTAGAAAAACAGTCGACTGGGCGTGACTTCCCTCCGTGAGGGACCACTATGAAGTCAACAGAATACGTTGTTTCGATGTCACTTCTTTACCGTTACTTTCCTAAGATGGGGCCGAGGAAGGTTGTTACGTTGCACATTATTATTTACGATTTAATTTCATACGTTTTTCAGATATTAAGGGATCTCAAGGGCAATAGGGCCTGATACTGACATTTTATCCGGACTCTGGCCGTTAGTTAGAGAGGCCAGTTAGTAAAGGGGAATCGGCTTATGGTCGCGAAGTTCAACGCGTTGAATACACTGTCTGTGTCTTCTCGGTTAAGATACGATTGTGAACTTTAACTCTTCACTACAGGACAGACCCAACTAACACGCAACTAGGACAAAACATTACGAAGCCCCAAGGCCACCCGTACATGTTTAACGTACTAAGATATGAAACCCGGAGTGGGTAAACG
>NW_011342814.1:37194-44008 GCF_000735185.1 Notothenia coriiceps | reverse complement strand
ACCACATCAAGTTCCGGTCTTTACTTCATCCATACCTCGTAGCACAACACACCGACCGCTCCGCACCCCAGCTCCACCCACGACCGGACCACCCTCTCCTATTAATCAACACAAAGAAATAAGCCGACCACCAGAACCATACCCACTTCACAAACGCTACAATTGTCATGCACACCAACCCAAGCACCGACAACTAGCACAGGGCAAAATAACGTATCTAGCCCACCGAGCGACCCCTACCAACATCCACTTGGGTAACCCAATGAAAACGAATGGACACAGTTTCCTGAAGTAATCTTCATAATAGGACTGAGCAAACTAAAGAAGTCATGTACACCTCCAACTGCACACATAATCGAAATAAAACTCATAGTTTCCTCCGCATCAAACTGAGCATCAAAACGCATGTTCTTAATGGCAAAACTAACCTTAAAACTACAGCGCACTTATCGCACCGAGAATACAACACGAATCGCGGCATCTTGTGGTTTCTCTTCGCAGGGAGAAATTGAAGATCACGTGCCATAGATTCGTCCAGCCATCTTGCAAATGATCTGGTGTACAAAAAAAATGTAGGGAGGCTATCTTTCATGAGCGTCTGTAGAAATAAACTACGCCCAAGAGTTTGGCACCAATCGTAGTTATTACCACTTTTTCTTGTGAGATCTGTGGGTTTGGTTATTTGCCTGTGTATTCTCGTGTCATTGTTGTCGGGTGTCTCAACACCGAGCCGCTTACCTGCGGAGTAGAGGTGTGGCCGTAGACACATTGTCCAAGACCTGTGAAACTGACTTGGCACTGTCACATGGAGTAGATAAAAAGGTAAAATGGGCATTTTTTTTCTGCTTTTCTTTGGTTGATTGAGCTGATGAATTGTGTAGTTATGGCTAAAATCCCAGTTAACTAGTCAAATGTATACAATATATTATCGTATTATTTACATTTGTATATTTACAGTAAATTCTGGCTACTGTGTTATATTACTTCTACAGTAACAGTGTGAAAATACAGGTAATTAACTGTAATCTATGTACAGCAAGGTACATAATACCACAGCTCTGTATACTGCTATATCACAGTAATTCCATGGGCATGGAAACTATAAAGTCACAGTATGTAGTTGTACTTTTATTCTAATTTACTGTAAAATATCTACAGTAAATTACTGTGAAATATTTACAGTCAATTACTGTGAAATCCATGCAGCTAGTAGCCAGTAATTTACTGTAATTTTACAGCCAAACATTTTACAGTGTATGCATTGATTTGGCCCAAAATATGCTCCTTTCAATACAAATAAACCCCATTGCAAACATGCAGAAAACTACTTATTTCTCAAAGATCAGTGCTTATAGCGATGCTGCTACAGTAAAATGGTTCACGCATTCAACTTAAGGATCTACAGAGAGTTGTTGAAGCGCATTTTTACCGACAGACGATCAGCAAGGGCTAAAATCCAAAAGTTCCATCCACAGGGAGTTTCTCTCCCACACACTACCCCCCCCCACTGCCTGAAACGCCTCCATTGGACTCCTTTGTTTACTCAGTAACATAATGACATCACTATGTTACACTTGCGCTTCCAGTGGCTTGCGCAACACATTGTGTAGGACATTTTCAACAAATCTCTAAGCCTTTGAACAATCACAATAGAGCTGTCCAGCTAACCAATCAGAGCAGACTGGGCTCTGGTTTCAGATGGAGGGTGAAAAGAGGTGCTGCAGCACAGGCAATTATGAGAAAAATAAAGAGCTTTTTGAACATTAAAGCATGTAAACATGTCACAGTAGAGGAACAAAATACTAGTATGAATAGGGACATTTGCAGAATATGGCCCCTTTTTATACGGGTTCTCTCTCTCGTTTAAATTCCTTACCCGATGTTTGGGGAATGCTTTTGCACCTTCTCGGTCATGACCTGAATGTCATTGCACTTTTCACACCTCCTGAATGTGTTAATGATTTATCATAGATGGATTTGACCTAAAATGGTCCATGTAGCATTTCTTCTTTAAAAAAAGTTGTGTCCTCGTGACACACACACACACACACACACACACACACACACACACACACACACACACACACACACAACGTACTACACACACACACACACACACACACACACACACACACACACACACACACACACACACACACACATATAAATGCATAAAACAGGATAATCTTTAAATATAACAATAACTGCCTCTTCCCTTTTATTTATTTATTTAGTGACAAAGAAATAGATATTCCTAATAAACAAGTACCCTCCCCTTTCAACATTTTAATTACATTTCTTTACTAACTTAAATACCTGGCAATCATTCATGAAAAAGGTGTGATTTTAAACTATGCCAGGCGGTTAATTTGACAAAAATGACATTGCTTTTATTTTTTATGTGTTTGCAACATTATTATAACTCAAAATTAAAGTTTTATTCAATTATTTTCATATTCGTTATAGTTGCTGTCCTCATCTTTCGTCCTCTATTGGACTTGAATCTTGCTGCGAAATATTTCTTAACCATTCATTTGAATAGTTGAATTGCCAGTCCAGTGCTGATCCAGTAGGTTTTTTGTAGCCATTTATTTAATTATTTTTATGTTTTTCAGTTTCCATTGTCTATTGTTTACCTTGACACACATTGCTCATTCCATTTATATATATATCCCATAAAAAAAATTGAAAAAAAAAATCCCACCCTGTCTTTTCCCTCCCTCTTCTCATCCTCCCCAACCTCTCCCAACCTTCTTCCACCCCTCCTTCTATCTCTTCTTCTCTCCTCTCGTCCACTTTCTACCCTCCACTTTTCCTCCCTCAGAAGAAGATCACACTCTGCGTGTGTCCTTCACGCCGCTGGTGGGATTTGATGAGCTGGGAGGTGGATGTTGGATTTAAGGCAGGAGGGAAATTGTGACACTCTCCAGAGGCGGCTTCTTTCCCTTCAAAATGTAGATCTAGTGTGGTCCACCAGGTGTAGAGAACACTTTGCGCCTGTGGGAACGGAGCCAAACTACTGCATAATTAAATAAAATATGAAACATGTATACCCATACGTGGGGAAAATCCTTTTCCCTCCAGTTGACGATGTGTGTAGCTTCTGCGCCACACTGAAGCTATACATCCTGTGCTCTCACATAGTTCAATCATGTGAAAGTGGATCACCTGAGCAGCGATGATGTGAAGAGACACTTGCCTGCCAGTCTAATGTCATTGACATAAATCACACGGAGAGAAGGGTTTGCATGATGAGCGCCTACATCACTGCTCTCAGGAGTCCAGCTTCGAGCAGATATCTGTTTTTGTTCCGCTGGTTTTATATAAAAATATCCCAGAGTTATTCCATATAATACACCCGGAATAACTCGTGGCCTGTCTGTCACCTGAGGCGTGATTTGACATTGATTGAATAATATTAGTTCCTAGATCCATTACATGTTGTAAACCAAGTGCCACTCAAAGACAAAAAGGACCACATTTTCGGGACTATGTTTTTTTTCCTTATTTCAGAAAGTAAATGATAAGACCTATGTCTGGTTATTAAAGGACTGTTTTTCTATGTTTTTTTTTAACCACAAACAATTCTATGGGAAATATTCTCCCTGTCTGTGGCTCACAAATCCATTGGTTCATACTGAAGACTTTCATTTTCTTTAAACAGTTCGGAAATGTGCATCCATCATCCGTATAGCTTACAAAACATTAGTCCTTATATTTCGTGCTTTCTTCTACAGATTTCCAACATCAGGTGTTCAATTCCACCTGCACTCAGACGTATACAGATACATGTCCATCCCTAAACGAAACAGCTTGATTTAGGAAAAGATTGTAGTTTGGTTTCAAATAATGGAACTGGCATTTCTTAAGTATGGGAGTTACCTAAACA
Organism: Notothenia coriiceps; assembly: GCF_000735185.1. Taxonomy (NCBI): domain Eukaryota; kingdom Metazoa; phylum Chordata; class Actinopteri; order Perciformes; family Nototheniidae; genus Notothenia; species Notothenia coriiceps. The sequence continues at coordinate 40,119 of NW_011342814.1, read as the reverse complement.
CAGTGGCGAACCGTCAGGGCCTTCAAGGTATTCAGAGAATACCCTGGAACACTAAGATAAAACAAACAAAATATCGATTTAATTATATAAATAAAATGTAATAAAATGTATATAAAATGAATAAATGAGAATCGTATCTGTGTTGTTGATCTGTAATATTACAGTGTTACGTTGATTTGTTTGTCCTTCTCGGACCATGCACTACGCATTTCAGTGGTTTTCTGTTAGAAAATTCAAATTACAAAATTTTAAAAAAGTCAGAACTAGGACAAAATAAAACATCAATATGAAAAGGAAAGAACAACGTCCTATGGAAAGTGAAAGGAAGGGAAACATACAAAAAGGGAAGTTTTGACACTAACAGCTGAGGCGGGTTAACGACGAACGTCGGACAAGGGGAATTGGCGGGGTCAAAGGTGACCCAAGGCAGACGCGGCGAAGGTGCCGACGCGGCGCCAAAACCGGAAACTCGGCGGTAAGTTGGTGGCTGCGCAGGGTCTCTCGCAAAAAGTCTTCGCAAAGTCTTCGCATCGCAGCACGCACGAGACAGGGCGTCAAAGATAAACACACACATTAAGCACATATTAATTATTTAATACAAACCTAAAAGGTAGAGGTGTTTTGAACGTCGCTGATTTTTGGTCCGGAACAGGAAAGACTAACACAACGAGGAACTCATTTTCGTTAACCAATGTAGTATTATTTTAAATGACAAAAAAAAGGTGACAGGGTACTACTTTTTGGGAGCCACCAGGGTAACACGCATAAGCATTCAACCTCCACAACAAGCTACTTCTCCCCCAACCGATTTACTCATTAACACTCCCTACCCGGAACGCGGGCTAACGAGTGGAAAGGTGAAGAACGCCTCCCCCCCGACCGGACGGGCCCGGGAATTCAATGCCGATGCGCGCGGCCATTTTTATCCTAAAAAGTAGGAATTATCTCTTTCGCGACGCGGGTCGGCGAAAGAACCTGGCAAGACACGGCACTGCGCAGGACACGGCATTGCGCCGCGCACACCAACCTTTATGTGGGTAACTGAATCTTACCGGCGCTAAGGATGCTGGCGGCGCCGCGTCCGCATTTGCGCCGCGTCGTGCCGCGTCTGCCTGGGCCACCTTTGACCCTCCAATCGGACGGATGAATAAATCAAAAAGAACACGAGGGAACAGAAACAAACGGGGTCAGCAAAGCAGGTAACACGGACTGAACGGTTCGCAACTTTAGGTACAATAGACGATTCTCGATTTCCTGGCTCCAAAACCTTAAATGGAAATAGAAAAGGAACATTCCACAAAAAACAATAGCTTTGGCAATGGGATGCCCTTCTTCAGTGTCACAAGTGATAAAAAAGTCAATTTCTGCAAATAAAATCATGAACAAACGCTCAGCGCAAACGAAAACCCAGTATGACCAAACGGATCGGCACTGTTCATGGAAAGTTCCTTAATCAAAGTGACGATAAAAAAACAATTTTTTTGTGAGATTTAGTTAAAAGGCGTAATAAACAACTTGTCCCTTTCATATTTCTCGGAAGGTTTCACGTACTTCCCTCTTAAAAACCAACCTAATAACTGGAAATTTTTGTGACCTCGGAGTGTCTTTTTCCTGGTGACAACCACAGGGCACACTAAGGTACAAAAAAAAAGAAAAAAGATACAAATTCGGTCCCGCTTTGGCACAAGATAAAGTGTGACCTGGAAAGAACAAATCTCGTAATTGTGGTTAAAAGGGGGCGGCGGCAGAAAAAAAGTGAACTTAAACAGTAGAACTTTTCCAAGACAGAGACAAGAGCTCGGTAAATTTGTAAATCGCCCGGAAGAATGTTAATAAAAGACTTCGTCCAACCAAGGGGTTGGAACCCACCGCGGTTTCTAGCGTTCCCCCCCGCGGTTCGGAAGTTCTACTAAACTCCGGGTTAATAAGTATTAAATCTGAAAAAAAAAAAAAAAAGAAATTATATTAACATTGCGGTTATGGTACTCAACAGTGATTTTTCCGGACAAAGAGTAATGGTAATTGTATATTTGTTTAATTACACTATTAAACTTAACTCTTTAAGTTCAATCATCGATTATTTCCGTATTTTTTTTTCCTGGTCGTTACAATATTAGAAAAGGAAATTATCCTTTAACCAAAGAAAAGACGGGCATTTTCACAGGTTTGTCCGACAAGCCTATTTCCGCGTAAAAATTTTGTATCAGTAACAGGTAACGGGTCAAAGTCACCTAATAAAACAAGTGCCAACGAGGCTAAAAGTTTAGCCAGAAGGAGGTAAAAACCATTCTAATAAATGTTTGAAAAAACTTAGGTGTATTGTTTGTGTAGCCGTTTTAAGGTCGAAATGAAACTTCGTACAACAAAATTTTGTCAATTAGGGAAGACACTTACAAAAGGTGAACGCACAGAAAAATTAAAGAAGTATGTTCGCCCTTGGTTTGACGTACCCTTAGACTCAGGTTATTGGTAGTGCAGTGAGGTTAATCACGAAAGGATTTCGAAAGTAGGAAGGAAAATTGTTTTATTAAAGTGTAAGTAGGTCAAACACTGTCATCCAACGTCGTAAAAACTCTGGAAACTTTTTGAAAATTTAATGGCGACAACGCGGGGGGGGGGGGGTGGGGGGGGGCGAAACCCTCAGTTGTGTCTCAGTCCAACCCCCCCGAGAACCCTTTTTTCAACCTTGGTAAACATGATCTCATTGGGACTTTGGCTCCTTTGAAGAACTTTCTATTGCCGTAACGATGTTTAGTTATAATAACTAACCAACTAGTCTTGACAGTCAGGTTTGCATGCGGAGAAAGTTAAAGTCAACGTTGCCGTCCCGTAAGCTAGTTCCCTACAAATCTTATTGGAAACCAACTTCCCTATTAAGATGGGGGTCCTCTGGGCTCCTTGTTTTCTAGACTTAAACCCAAATTG
>NW_011342814.1:26989-37149 GCF_000735185.1 Notothenia coriiceps | reverse complement strand
TGAGGATGGAGTGGACACTGGTGGTCCCATGTGTGAGTTCCTGACCCTCCTTATGGAATGCCTGAGAATGCGAAGAAAGCATCATGTCATAGCAACTGTTTCAAAATCTGATTCTAAATGTATAATGTTCTCTATAAAGATAGAATTAATACACAATTATGAATGTATAATATAAGCTGTGTTGTGTATTTAATGCATTGGTCTACAATTTAATGATGGCTTCTACATATTTCACATAAACAGACAATGAAAAAATGTGTCCTTCATGATGATAACTAGTGTATGCATCTGCCAATTAGTATTCTAAACAGAGTACTGTGTTGAATCCTTATTTCTTGCGTTTGAAACAGAAACAATAAAAAAAAGTGAACTTACTGTTGTGTTCAACTTCTGTCAAAAACTTTACATGTTTGCCACAGGAGCCACAGGACACTTGAACTGTCCCCAGATGTTGGCCACAGAAAGGACAAAACATGGCAGCCTGAAAAGACATACATTGATGTAGTAAATCCATTTAATCAAGTCAATCAAAAACACACAGTCTAAATAGTGGTTAGCTAAATAAATAGAAAGATACATCATGTTTATCGTTGATTCTGTGTTTTGTCTCTCTCTCTCCTTGAATGTCTTCTCTATATTTGTTCTTCAGCATGTCTAATGCACACTACTATCCTGTCATTACTTTGTCCCTCTTCACATTTTGTCACTTCTCTCTCTCTCTTTCTCTCTCAATTCAATTCAATAACTTTATTAGCATGACCATAGTTACAGGCAATTGCTAAAGCTCTGTATAGTTGCAACATCTATACACAAATACATACATATAAACAAACGGCTAAGAATTCAAATGTCCTTTTCCCGCGGTACTCACTATGGCCCGTGATATTTGCCTGCACTTGATTTGTCATCTCTTTTAACAATGTTCTTCCCTCACTTTATCTTCTCTTCATGTGAAGCTCTCCTCTCCTCAGCTGGTGTAGTAGTTAGGCATGCTAACGCTAGCTATATAAATATGACGCTCTATGTATAAAAACAAAACTTACCTTCTTATATCTTACTTTCCTTCCTCCCGATTTCCATCACTCTTGTTCGTTCTCTCTATGTCTGGTCAGACATCAATCTGTTCCACGTAGCGCGCCCCCTAGAGGCCTGGAGCACNGTACATGTTTGCCACAGGAGCCACAGGACACTTGAACTGTCCCCAGATGTTGGCCACAGAAAGGACAAAACATGGCAGCCTGAAAAGACATACATTGATGTAGTAAATCCATTTAATCAAGTCAATCAAAAACACACAGTCTAAAGTGGTTAGCTAAATAAATAGAAAGATACATCATGTTTACTGTTGAATCTGTGTTTTGTCTCTCTCTCTCCTTGAATGTCTTTATATTTGTTCTTCAGCATGTCTAATGCACACTACTATCCTGTCATTACTTTGTCCCTCTTCACATTTTGTCACTTCTCTCTCTCTCTTTCTCTCTCAATTCAATTCAATAACTTTATTAGCATGACCATAGTTACAGGCAATTGCTAAAGCTCTGTATAGTTGCAACATCTATACACAAATACATACATATAAACAAACTGCTAAGAATTCAAATGTCCTTTTTCCGCGGTACTCACTATGGCCCGTGATATTTGGCTGCACTTGATTTGTCATCTCTTTTAACAATGTTCTTCCCTCACTTTATCTTCTCTTCACGTGAAGCTCTCCTCTCCTCAGCTGGTGTAGTAGTTAGGCATGCTAACGCTAGCTATATAAATATGACGCTCTATGTATAAAAACAAAACTTACCTTCTTATATCTTACTTTCCTTCCTCCCGATTTCCATCACTCTTGTTCGTTCTCTCTATGTCTGGTCAGACATCAATCTGTTCCACGTAGCGCGCCCCCTAGAGGCCTGGAGCACTTCCGGAATGTTCTTTTTTTGTATTTGTTTTGGGATTTGTACGTGCTTTGGACTTTGCATATCGTTTTGGTATTTGCAGCGTTTTTTTGTTGCGTTTGTTTTCGGGGTTTGTGTGTTGTATTTAGTTTGCATCATTTCTGAAAATGCAGCGTTTTTCTGTTGTATTTGTTTTCAGGGTTTGTTTGTTTTTCATTTCATTATTTGCAGGTTTTACCTGCTAATGTATGCGTTTTGGGCCGTTGTTCTGCGTTTGCACCTGCCGGCCACCGTACAGCCGGCCACCGTACAGCCCACTACAACACTCATGCAGCAAACTCCGGAGTCCACTCGGCCACGTTAGTGTTGGTGTCTCCTGGGGAGTTTCATGAACATATCGGACTTCTCTTATGGCTTCCTGTGCATTATACTTGTGATGTGTAGTTCATACTGTATTCCAACTTTAAATATTTTAATACCTGAACACACTGCTGCTGTTAAATAATTTCCCAATTTGGGATTGATAAAGTGTCTGTCTGTCTATTTATTTTATAGAGNGTTCTGACCCGGGGCAGACTGGACCTCTTCCTGGAATGGGGTTGGTGCTCCATCCTATTTTTACCCAGGAAATAAGTGCACACAAAGGGATTTATTGATTTCATGTTCACAAATTCAAACCTACATGGTATAATTACATTTGTAATTAGTCTTACCCGATCAGACGCTGGTTGTGGGTGCCTGAGAGGTCTGATAAAGGTAAACAACAAATATATTCAAACTACTGTACTGTTAAAACATTCTGCTTCTTGTGGCACAACATAATATGTTGACAATGTTTTATTTTACCCTGGCAAACTGTTGTCCATTCGTGGAGTGCTCACTTATGGAAAATGTGGAATGTCCCACACCTGCATACACACAAATGACTGACTGAAATAAAATAAATTCACTTTAATTAAGAATAAATGACACGATAAATCCAAACTGACCAAGGTACATTATATTGTTGACCGTCCTTTAACTCTCAAATTGGGATTTACATTGGGGCAACCAACTCCTCTCTGCACCTATAATATATCTATATGATGTCAAGAGTTACATTTAGGTGCACAGTGCTGTCTCTTGACTTGCAAACTCTTTTNTTTACCAAACAAGGTAACGCTAGCTGGGTAAATATGACGCTCTTTGTATCTAAACAAAACTTACCTTCTTATATTTCGACTTTTTCCACTTCGATCAACTTTGTTTCCTCCGGCTTCAATTTGCAGCACTCTTGTTCGTTCTCTCTATGTCTGGTCAGACATCAATCTGTTCCACGTAGCGCGCCCCCTAGAGGCCTGGAGCACTTCCGGAATGTTTNTCAAGCAAAATAAATACATTTCAAAATAAACTATAAGTTGCAAACTGATCATTTGTGTAATCATGTAAACTATAAGTATTTTTTCTTTGTTTTAACATAGGTTTTTGTTTGCAGTTCTTGTTTCTTCTTTCTCAATGATCAGACTTTTGCTCTTGCTGCAGCTTTCTCGTTTGCGCTCCCTCATTTTTTGTCATTTGTGTCCCCATTGGCTACTCAGTTTTTGAGTGACAGCCCTACGGTGGCCGGCAGGTGCAAACGCGGAACAACGGCCAAAAACACATACATTAGCAGGAAACAGCTGCAAATCCTGAAATGAAAAACAAACAAATCCTGAAAACAAATACAACCAAAAAACGCTGCATTTACAGAAATGATGCAAACTAAATACAACACACAAACCCCGAAAACAAACGCAACAAAAAAACGCTGCAAATACCAAAACGATATGCAAAGTCCAAAGCACGTACAAAGTCCAAAACACATACAAAACATTCCGGAAGTGCTCCAGGCCTCTAGGGGGCGTGCTACGTGGAACAGATTGATGTCTGACCAGACATAGAGAGAACGAACAAGAGTGATGGAAATCGGGAGAAACAAAGTTCATTTAAGTGGAGAAAGATATAAGAAGGTAAGTTTTGTTTTGTTTTTATACATAGAGCGTCATATTTATATAGCTAGCGTTAGCGTGCCTAACTACTACACCAGCTGAGGAGAGCTTCACGTGAAGAGAAGATAAAGTGAGGNCTTTCTCAGAATAAAGCAAAACTATGAGTTTAAAAGAAAAAAAAACTAAGTCAAGCAAAATAAAATACATTTCAAAAATAAAACTATAAGTTGCAAAAATTTTTTGCAACTTATAGTTTTATTTTTGAAATGTATTTTATTTTGCTTGACTTAGTTTTTTTTTCTTTTAAACTCATAGTTTTGCTTTATTCTGAGAAAGTGTTGCTTTATCTTTATGATACAAAACGAATCCCATAGATCTTGACCCTTGACCATCTGATAGGGCGGTATCAGCGATCAGGTATCAAACCCAAAGATGAGTTTCCAAAATATGTCAATGCAAGGATAGAGCTCCTATCGCACACAAAAAATGCCATTTATGTGTTCTTGGTGCATTTGGGAGCCTCTATAATGACATTCACTACCATAGCCACTAGGTGGGGATATATATGCACAAAATGTAAGCAAAATAGTAACTGAATTTGTCATTTTTTTAATATCATCCCAACTCAAGTACATCAAACATATACACCTATTAGTCATACATCCAAACAACTATGAAACATGTGAGCAGATTAAATTATACATCTGTTTTGTCTCATGACAAAGGGTGAATACATCTTTATCATTCACTTATTTGTCTGGACTTGGTCCACTCCTCCACAGACGTTTGGAAGTGAGCTGATATTCATGCCAATATCATGTTAATTTATGGAAACTAAATCAGGACACAAGAAATAACATTTAGAAAATGAAGGCACAGCCAAAGCAGTGGTCATCTTGACGTCAATGCTTTGGGTTTTTCTTTTCTTTTTTTGGAATGCATAATAGAGAGAATTCTTGTGGTTGGGAGAACAAACATAATAAATATTGTTCAAAACAATATTTATTGTTGCAAATTATAAAACTTACAAAGTGTGATTTCTTTCTTTGATAAATTGTATACAAAATCATTTTGCAGTCTAAACTAATTCATTGTTAGAGAGAATGAAAACGTAATAATGGTGAAATTAAAATCAGAATAATACTGTTAATTAAAAAAACTGCTGGCTTCGGTTGGAATATCAAGACTGTCTTAATTGTGCTTTATTGGGTGTGTTGGTGTAAATTAGTATCACAGTGTTCCACCCATTCTAGGTTTAGAAAATACATCTTCATCTTCAGCAATAATATCAATACTAATGTCTGCACTTAAATGTTACCCTACATTATAAAGCGGTTTTATCTGGGCATAATTAAAGGTAACAATACAGGCACACACTTCAAGTAATTTCAGGTATGAAGGAAAATGATTCAACTCTATGCATCATGAATACATTACACATTTGCATGTCCTTTAAAACATGTTAATAAAAACTGAGAACCAATAAAATGTCTTGAAACGTGATTGTGAAGGTCAGCATATAGGATGTAGCACTGAAAAACATTCCCCCTGTGTCAAATAATGTCTAAGGCAGGGGATGCTGTCACATTTCTACCTGACATTCAAAAAAAGGAAAATGTCATGGTTCTTGCATATAGAATTCCATATTTTAACTTCTGAAATGTTGCTTTATATTATATTGTATTATGATTCTGATTTATTCAAATTTACAAAAATATGCAAAAGATCTGAAATATATTTTCTGTTGGTGAAAAACAAAACAATAGTTTAAAGTAATCCATATTCTATATGCTTTAAATAATTGAGGTATTTCCCGAGTATGATTGTACAGACATGTTTAAACTGCTACACTGGGTCTGCCATTTACTTCACATACAATTGCAACTCCAGCAATGTATATTGGTAGACCAACGCAACTGTCTAAATCTAGGAGAACATTTGTATTATTGCATTTCATATGCACTTCCCATGAACTGAAGACTACTCTTTGGAAACATGTGACAATGGTTTGGCACTGAACATAGTAAGCCACATGGCTGACTCAAAACATCACCTATCTTCTAATACAATACAAATGGATAACTCAAATTCTAAAATGGGGTCGGTCAAGAATTCTGTGATTCCAAAAAACATGATGATAACAGTGAAACAATTAAGCAAATGAATCACATACTGGCACAGACAACAACCTGAAGTATGAACAGAAAGGCACCAACAAAAATGTTTAAACACATGTGGTTCCATGTTGATAGTCATCCTACAGTAGAACTTATTGAGATAATACTAAGCAGACACCTTACAGGGTAAATACCAGCTCATCAGAGAACATGGAGTCAACCTATCCTGACAGTCATGACTGCTGGAGACATGATTACTGTGACTGTGAACACAAACTGTGTACTGTATTTTAAAAATTAATCTTGAGTTTTGATGCTTTACATTGTTATGTATAACATACTGCTCCTTTCTCATAGATGGCATGACTTTCCTAATTCATTTAATGGGCAGCATATTGGTTTTGGTTATGTCAATGAATGTGAATTATTTGTACTGGCCAAGAATTATGCCAAGGATTTACCAATAACATTATGGCAAGTAATGTATTAAGAGCAACTAGGAACCAATCTAAAATATTTTTTTAAGCACACATCTTATTCTCAACAAGATCATCTCAACCTCCTTTTTCCTGCTATATATATATATATTGCAAAGCTGTGTGTTAAGATCCGAGCAAAGATGGTGTCTCATGGTGCCAGAGTGCCTTATATGTGCCATATATATATATATATATGTGTGTATATATATATATATTTATACGCACACACATACAGTATATATTCACATTCATACATACCTTTGCTTTTGTCCACTCTAAAGCAGCTAGAAGGAAACTAATTGCATTGAACCAATGCATGTAAAGACACAAGACCACACTACTGTTGTGCCTTTCAGTCTTTTTCTTTTTACATTTTGCTCTTAAACTTATTGAGATTTTAAGGCTCCATTTTCACTATGAAAATAACACAACTTCTTAACATAATTAACATAATTATCTATTAACTACCTGATTTTTTGTCAAACAGAATCACTTTGGAACAGCTCATTGTGCAAGAGAGTGAAGCACTCTTATCTTCAAACTGCACACATATAACTTTTTTCTCACAAACACATATCTGAAAGTGTACACCTGTTATAAGAAGAAAGGATCATAAGGCCGTCTCCTGAACCATATGAGTGGTCAGCTGACATGAGGGCAGAGCCATCCTTATTTCCAAGTCTTCCTGCTCTGTTTGTGCTCTGTCACTCTCCGTCTCTTTGTCCTCTGTGACTGTATCCTCTTTGCATTGAGCTGCTTTGTTGCCATCTTTCTTGGCCCTCTGATAAGGCAAGGTTTTGGTTTCTTTGGCCTGACCAACAATGATTAAGCATTATTAAAAGTACAGCTTACAGTTAACAAACAGGGAAAACACTTGTGAGTGTAAATGTGAGGTTACCTTATGTGGATTGGGCAGAGGAGTTACACAGCAAAGCTTTTCTCTGTAGCGTTCAGGCAGGAAGAAGAGCAGTGTGCCCATCACTGGAAACACTGTGCCTGGCATCAGATCCTTCTCCTTCATAGGGCCTAAAGTTTTAGAGAAACACCAGTATAGTAATGATGAGGTATTCAAACAAAGGGCCAATTTATTTGAGAGAATGCTGCAAGGTGACACAATTAACATGCTGGTGCCTCTGACATATACATAAAAACCAAAGGCTTAATTAGAAGCCCACAGTGCAACTACCTGTATGCTTGATCTGGGACAACGTCAGTGTTTCAGAACTTGCCTGACAATCCTCCAACTTTTAAGATTTATTTTGTAAAAAAGTGATATAGCAAGAATTGTTACATCCAAAGTTACAAAAACTAAGAAAACTTAACTCTGAATAATTCATTCCACAAACGTAATTTCCTAAAATGTAAAGGAACACATTCCGACACGATGTTTCCATGGCAACATTTTCACTCCTGTTTCTAATACAAGTTCAATGTTCACACAAAAATGTGCCACAATTGCACAATTGGGACCCAAAAAATGTATTCAAATTTGGTCTGTGGTCATTATTTAATTTTATATTTTTGAGTTAAGCACTAAATTAAAAAGGTAAGAAAAAGCTAATTGTTTTTCTTTTTCTTCTCAATTGAAAAGATCACAAATGCACTGCCATTAAATGTATACTCTACACCAGGGTTCCCCAGACTACGGCCCGCGGGCCGCATACGGCCCGCCACGCCCCTTTGACCGGCCCTCCACCTCTCTGGACCTCACCATTTGAACTGGCCCAAAGAAGAAAAAAAAAAAAAAAAAAAAATTATAAAATATTTTTTTAAATATTTTATTTTAGTTGTCCAACTTGTTTTGTGAAATAATAACATGACTCTCCAAGGGGACGGAGCGGGCCGGGTGAATCGCTGTTCATTCGGCGTCACCTGCAGACTTAGAACTCGCGGAGGCACTGGTCGAGCGTATGCTAGTGGCCAGAGCGCGAGTCTGGTAGTGCAGATGCAGCCGGCAAACAGCTTGGAACTGTCATCAGATCGCCACCGCCTCTATCGCACGCTTTAAGCAAAGAACGTTGAGTGTAGGGCTGCTAACGTTTCTCTTGGCATGTGGTGACATCTGGTTATCATGTTGCCGCTCTTGTTTTTTAAGCGAACTAAATATGTTTCTTTATTAACCTTTATATTTGGTACTATAATCGGTAATATGTGGTGTCCTGTATTTTTGGTATATGACGTATGTTATGACGGAGATTTCCGGCACCTACAAAGGCTGAATCGGAGGAGTCCATGCGCAGAAAGATATTATGCTACAGTGAATAGGCAGGCTGTAATGCGTGCAGTAAAGAAGGAAAATTGGAACAGAGGGAGTGGTCGGGGTTTTAAAGAACAATGGACCAAGGATTTATTTTTTTTGTTCCATGGAAGGGGACCGAGTTGCCCTTTGTGGGGGATTATATGTAAAGAAAATTGGTGGCCGGTGGGGGGCCGGGGCCGCGCTGTTTAGAAGAATCAACCCTTGCGCCGCCATCACACACCGCACAGAGAGTAGCTAGCTTGAGCGGCGGGCCGCACCAGCGGAGAGATGTGATAAGTTCGGCGTCTGAAAGGCGGGGGACTAAGGCTGTTCGAGACAGGAGGTGGGGCCTTCCTGTGCGGTCGAAGGCCCGGGTTGCAGACCTGGCTGCTGTCCGAGCTAGGCGTACGAGGAGGTGAGGCGTGAAGGGGCTAGCCCACGGCAGGCCGTTCACAGACGGAGAATTCGGGAACAAGTGCCATGATGCTGTGCTGTGGCCGAGGAGGTGATCTTTGTCCGAGAAAGAACAGATGCATCTTCCGTGGGGTGAAGTCTCTCAGACACAACGGATGAATTCGAGAGCGAAATTGAGGAGGATGGGGATAGGAGAAACGTGTTTGACCAATCTGAGAAGAGAGAGCGCACAGACATTCAAGTGGGTTTTGCTTTAGCATGGATGAAGTGCGTAATAAAATAAAGAAATTACGTACAGGACTCGGACACTGTTGATTTTATACTTCGTGGCACATAAGTCAACACCACGTTTGAAGTGTCTAGAGGAGCTCCGGCATCAATGAGCAAGGCGCTTTAAACTACAACAACTGGTGAGAAGACCTTTTTGTCGAAGATGTGCAACGAACAAATGGGCGAACCCTTGGTCTGCATGCGCCCGCTAATTCTATTGCCAAGTGCCACTAGCAGGCATGGTGGCCTTACCACATAGGTCGGATCTCACGACGGGGATCTAGTTAGGGCGCCTGAACGGCGAATCATCGAGGGAACGAATGGTCTCGCCCCACGATTTCAAGGTCCAGCTGCCTGATCTCACCAAGCAAAGGCGCTGTGCTGCAAAAGTTTGAAGCTGGGCGTCTGTGATGATGGTGGTTGTGCTACTGTGTCAATACACTCCGGAAAAAATGGGCTGAAAGCACAAGGCTGAGTTCCACGGCCTTTCTACTCCGAAGCATGGGGTATGCTCACAGGATGTGCTGGTACTACACCGCATAATACCGGTAGGTTAAGTCGAGGCAAAGTATTGCGCCGTTCGACGGACCTACTGGCCGAAATGACACTTCTCCCAGTCTAAAAGGTGAAACGGATACGGGAGCTGAACCGACCGGTGAGTGGAATGGACTCGCGTTTTTAACTGATGTGAACTGAACTGTATGAAACACCTCAACGCCTACAGCTCATAGGCAAAGGGAATCTCATCAGCGACATAGTAATTCCCACATAACATTCGGACGCGCAAA
>NW_011342814.1:26726-26944 GCF_000735185.1 Notothenia coriiceps | reverse complement strand
TTTGAGTGAGTTAAGGCATTAGTTTGCTTCATTAAAGGGTGTTAATGAATAAGTGTTCTCCAGTGCCTTTTGTCCTCTTTAAGTTATTATTAAGGTGGGGTTAATGTTGCTCTCAAAGTGCAACAGATTGATGCTTTTAACTTCAATATTTAAAAAAAAATCTTCCCGGCGAAGCATGCCCCCGGACCCCCCTAGAGAAGGTGACGACCCCCCTAAAG
>NW_011342814.1:11842-26686 GCF_000735185.1 Notothenia coriiceps | reverse complement strand
TTCGGTCCACCCCCACTTGTACAAAAATAGCACTTTACCCCTGCATCCCCACCCCCCCCAACAAATCCTGGGCTAAGCGCCGGATTTCCTTCAATCCTAAATCCGCCACTGATTAGGAAGTAAAGACGGATCTGAAATCAGCATCCACAGCCAGTGATGTAACATCAGCTTACATTTTTCTTGAAATTTTAATGTACACATGTATCGAGTTGATACATGACATCACCTGGTCTTTCAACTTTTCAAAACCTCTTCATCAGTAACACACATGCATTCTATTATCGCCTCAGAGTCAGAGATGTTATAGTTGTCTACTGACTGGTAGAGTATTGTTGAATGTAATAGTCACTTGTAGTTTGCTGTTAGTTAGGATTTGTTTTGCTTAACATCCCTACAGAAAAATATATTAAACACTTGGGTGCTTTTTGTTTTTAAATGACTCAGCAGTTTAAATTCTTTGCAACAGAGATGCACTTATTGCAGAGCAAACACACTGGCTTGCCCTCAGTGATTTCAATGTTCACATATCTCTCAGTCCTGATACTATATTTGGCATCCTCTTCAGGGTTGACAGCCACATTGAGCCATCTGTTATCCAAATTCAACACCGGACGCCTGCTAGCCAGCTAAATGTGCTGTTACTTCTACAAGCGCATGTAAGGTGGTCTGTCGTCAATTATGCATGTTGGGATTGGCTGATGACTGACAGCTCAGGACACCCTGCCAATTAAAAAGGTTTTTTTGTGACAAAATGTCCGATATTTGGAGGACATCTTTCTTTCTTGAGGTAGGGCCAATCATGGTCTGACATTTTCTGTGGTCTCAAGTTGGCCTGAGGGCTAAAGCCCCTTACACACCGAGCCGATTATCGGCGTCGATAGATGTCGGGCCGTCGATGAGCGTCGTGTCTCCCTACTCAGATTGGTGTGCACTGCACCGTCGTGTCTTTTCGGCCGTTCCGACACCTTCCGCCACCGATTCGACATGTTGAATTCCAGTTGTTGCCTCTTTTGAATGACGAATACACACTACCGCCGCCTGCTGGTAAGGAGAGTTATTGCCCCTCAGGCATGCGCAGTTTGTACGTGCAACTTAGCCGTCGGCTGAAGTCTTTGCGGTGTGTTCCAGTGCGAAACAAGGCCAAGACGCAGGCGACGTAAGGCGACGTTCCGTCGGGACGTGTTCTTTGTTGTTCTTTGGTGTCTGTTTGGGGTGTAAGAGGCTTAAGAGTTGAAAAGGCCTGGTCTACGGTTTAAGGAAAACTTAAATAGTAAACTAGCAATTGTATTGGTTAATTTTTTTTATAAATACCAGCCCTATGAGTCAAAGGGGATTGAACCACAACACATTTTGTTGAGTCTGGTTATAGTAGAAACAGGGGTTGGCCCCTCACTGGCTTCCCACCTACCAACATTTCAATTGGGTGAAGAGATGTCAACATATTTCAAATGTTTTGGCATGTTAGTGTGGATGGCAGACCTTGAAAAAATTGAAAACGGAATGTGAATTGAATCCCTTTTTTCATTGGGATATCACATTTTGCATCAATGCTGTAGAAATGTTACAACCTTTAAAGGAAATTCTACCATATACAAGATGATCCAGATGGGGCTGCTCCTAACTCGCAATTCCTATTCTTATGTTCTCCTGTCGTGTGAGCATGTAGCAAATTAAGACATGGCAGATGTTGACAGCAAGAGAAACGCCAGACCTGCTCTGGCAACAATTGTGTCAGACTTGGTAAAGATGAAGAAGTAGAGCATTTAAAGTCCAAGGTTCCATTTGACTTTATTGGCTGCTTACCAGCTAAACAGGAATGATTTTCTGATTAAAATAGTTCAGGGGCCAATAAATAAGTACCTCCTCTCACACTGAGCAGCAACATACAGGACCAGGGATGAGCCCACAAGTGTCCTATAGAAATGTCTTTATAACATTTGCGTTTACCAAAGTAAACCAAGTTTACCAGCCAAATGTCAGTTGATGCTAGAGGCCATGAGGTTGGCAGAGTTCATTCATGGCCGAAGAAACATTGTATTTATGCAGTTCTGTCTTGCTGTGCTTGTTCAGGATGGAGACAACGGTTAGGAGAAATTGGATTTTAATTGCCAAATACCATTAATGTGTCTTTGGTATCGACCCTTCTTAGTGTGACTGCACCAAAGTCCTTCAGCTTGCAGTGTTCATGTATCGTCACAGAAATGCTGTATTAGCATCTTGACAGAAATGCTGAATCAGCATGTAGTTCAGCTTTTTTTAGCTTGTGCAGGATGGAGACAATGGAAAAGACATGTATTTCCATCATCCAATAGCGTCTGTGTTATTGACCCTTCTTGTCGGGTTGCAGCAAAGAACTTCAGCTGGCTGCAGAGTTCATGTATCATCACAGAAATGCTGTATTTCAGTTTCTCTGTGCTTGTGCAGGATGGAGACGATGGATTTCCATCACGTCTCCATGTTATCGTCCATTCTTGTTCTAACTCCAATACTCTCAGTACTCCCTGGCCTCTTTAAGCTCTGTTTGGAACACCTGCTCAGTGGGGTTCTCTAAACAGCTCAGCCCATTGTTAGGCGGCCTCACTGAGTGAAACAGACTCCAGTCTCCCTTGCACAGGATCCAGGGTAGAACATCCACCTTATAATGAAGTTCTGGTGAGAACTCAGTACTGATCAGATTGGGTGCTCCTGCTCCTTTCCCTCGTGTTATCAGTTTCAATTGATCGTCGTAGCAACAGTGCTGAGCAGCCAGCGTGGTGCTATCGTACGACAGCATGGAGCGGAGGCAGAATCTGGCGGAGGGTTTGTAGATGTCCAGGCGTTCTTTGGGTCCGCTGGTATCCCTCCAGCGATAGGTCTTACGGAGTGGGCCGTCCTGGATGTTGACGGCGCTGTAGACGGCTTCTGAGGGGAAGGAGCATGGGCAGCTGGGCAGCTCTGTCAGCATCTGGTGCAGGTACATCTCCAGGAAGTCGTTCTTACAGCTGAGCCACTTCTCACAGCTGTCCACGTCTAGGTATGGAGATTGGAAGAAGTTTGATTGAATTAGTCTTTACATTCTTATAATTATTGGAATACAATAACCAGTCAGATATAGAACGATTGCATTGGCTGGATTAATGACCCTTTGTCAAAGTGCATCACATATTATTTAATTTTAAAATGCTGCAAAGTGAAATCCAATTCAGGTAATTGCAACTGGAACCCAACAAGGAAATGGCAAAAACAAGGAAAGTAATAAACAAATTCCCTGCAGTAACTTTCCAAGAAATTATTTCAGGAACTGTACAAACAAATTTGGGGCTTTCTGGTTTATGTTACTATTAAGCTGAATTAGCTTAACAACAGGAATGCGCTAACTTCCATTTTTCGTTTAAAAGATCCTTGCTTGAAACACCAAAGTTCATGCATAGTTAAGAGAACATCAAGGAAATCCCTTTGAAGGAAACTTTGGAGAACATTTACATGCACAACAACCTATCTATCACACTACATAGGGATAACACTAAATAGCACAATGTGGCCTCTTTAGGTGTTGAATAAAAGGGGCTTTGAAGAAAAACAAGTGTAAAAACGTTTTTGCTAATTGTTATATTAAAAGCTTCTCTCTATATTTGCTTGGTGGATGTGGGTTGAGAAGGAAAATGTCAGACACTGGATTGTGTTCTCCTTTCCTGCTCTCTCTTGTTATGTTTTGCGGAGTGAAGAGAACTATTGTGTTCTCTGGCCGCTGCCTGCAGCAGGAGAGCAATAAAATGGAAACTAAAAGCAATTCAAACGTTTCTGGGAGGCAGGGTCGCGGTTTCATCGTTTCTCTGACATACTCAGCAGTGCAGCTCTCAACATGGGAGGTTTCTAAATATCAAAATCTGAGGAACACCACTGAATGGAACATAATGTTTCATATGCAGGTCAACATACAATATAACATTCATCCAGAAACTCAATACGTACTTGTGTCCAGGTAGTCTGTGCTGTTGTCCTTCTGGATGGGTGTGGGATCACTCACTGAAATTGCAGTGTCTATAAGACAAACAGAAAACTAATTGTCTTTAATTGTGTCTTGACAAACATACTGTCATTTTACACTTTAATGAACATAATAGGAATACTAATAATAGTGGGTGAATCTGTTTTTTTAGGTTTGGTTTTGTCTTTTCCATTAAAGGAAGTTTTCCTGGCTGCTGCTTTGAAAAGATTATTGATCCCTCATTGTTGAGAATACGGACAGATCTAACCTTATTTCCGTCATATAGATGTTTTCATACATTGTCAAAGCTGGAAAACATCTACAAAATCTAGTGTACCGAGGTAACTGATGTATATGTTGTGTGGCTTTAATGCACAGTGTTTTTTATTTCATCTAAGGGGGAACCACACTTGGCCCACACTGTGGGTAAAAAATGACAACAATGCAATAAAGTAAAGAATGTCTGTTCCCAAACCATGGGTGTGTTACGTTTCGTTCAATGTTTCTCTAAATCCAACGAATGTGTTGAATATTCTTCAATAAGTTTTGCAAAGCTGATTTTTAAATAGTTCATTTTCTTAGATTGTATGCTCCTTATGTCTTACTTAACTTTTTAAAAAACGGTTGCTTCCTATAATATTATTGCATCAAACAATACAAAATCTGATATGTAAAATGCTGTTGACCCTTTTTTGTATTTAACACCTTGGCGCAAATAATTGTATGCTGATTTTTGATTGAATATTTAAAAAGTCGTTTTCTGCTGCTAAATTTTGATTAAACTGAGATTTTGACCATTGGCTTTGCTCAACATAGACCAGTTTCAAGGGTTTCTTCAAGTAACAGTAACTCTTGATTACTGTGTGATTTTTCATAGTTGCTGCGAACGTGATCATGATTTTTGGTGGTTAAGATTCAAGAATCTGTTCTTACAAGTATGTCAGCACCCGGGTTAGGGTTTAGGGAAGATAGCAACATTTACATCACACACTTAAAGCCTGTTCAATCTGGTTAGGGTGGTACAGTAAAGACTAGTGAGAAAGTGGTTTTGTATTATTATGTTACTGGTATCTGTTGTGTACTCTCAAGTCTTGAGTGTTGTATTGGTCTCTCTGCTGTGTTTCTGAGAATAAAATGTCTTCCCTGGACAAACTGTCTTTGATCACCTGAACTGAATTGGCATTCTTGTTCTTCCTCACAAAAACACAAAACTTGCCATCACTAGTTAGCTTAATTGGATGGGTTGCAGTGGCTTGGTAGCTCATCTAAAATTGGAATTCATGCCACTTCTTGTCATATCCACTATAACAGCAGCTGTTTTGGGTGATAGTTGACTTAAAACATTTGTATGTTACTTACTGGCACAGTCCTCCAGGTCACACGTGCGTGACTCCGTGGCCGTACATGCGTAGCCACAGGAGCGGGTGCGTTTCTGGGTGCCGTTTCCGCATGTGACGCTGCAGGGAGCCCAGTCACTCCACTCCTCGTACTCTGAGAAAACACAGGTAGAAGAATGAAGGACAGAGAGGAAAAACAAAACTATAGAGTAATATGAAGAGCGGGCTTTGAAGTTTGGTTGTGAATTCCTCTCCCAGCTGGTGTATGTGTGTTATGTAATTAAGGAGAGCTGAAAAAGGGCCAAGTAGCGACAGCGTGGGACCTCTGAGACACGCTGCTCTGTGTTTAAACAGTGCTCGCAGGAGGAGGACTTCAAAAGCCTCTTCTTGCAGTGAGAGTGATGACGGCTCTATGCTAGCAAAACATTTTATCAACAACTGAGCCAGAATGACTTGTTTTTCCTTTCCTTTTGTTCTCTCTGCAAAAAGGAGCTTAAAATAACAGTGTTAGATCATATGCTAACAGAGTAGTAGAGTGATGACTTATTTTTGTAAGCTGACCCTGAATTTAGCATCACAAGGACTCCCTCAACGAAAAGCAATGGGAATCCATTGGAATATTGCAGGAAATAAGCTCTGTCGCAAACACAAGTTTATGATACTTACATGTTTTGCGGTCGGTTTGGAATTGGGCCGAACACACTAATGATCAAGCAGGAATTACTGCCAGCTTGCTTTGAGTATGAGAGTGAAAAGTAATCTGGAGGGTGAGCACATGAAATGTTTGTGTTCTTGTGTCAGCACACTGCAGTGCTACATACAAGGCGGATGGCTTAGCGACACATACGTTCAAAGTCTGCAGTGAAATGCCTCAGAGGTTGTCAAACTCCCCCAAAATCAGACATTAAGAACAGCCTTTTTGAGTGACGCACAATAAATATTTGACGTTAAAATAATAATAACAATATAACTGTAATACCAAATATTCAAAGCAACATTGAAGGGTTCCAAGTCCAGTGTTGTTTTTAAAACCGGATTTACTAGAAGTCCTGTTTGGATAAGTATTAATAAAGGGCACAAAGCCATATTTTGAAGGGAGCTTGGCTTACTTTAAATAGTTATTATCTCCAGGGGATCAGCAGTGCACCCATGATGCCAGCAATCTGGGAGAATTTAGACTTTCTTCATGCTTTTGCCTCATTAATGGCTCATAAATCGATAAATCACCTTAAACATGTACAAAATAGGCAGATATGACACTGATTCAGTCTTTTCTCCTGTCTGAAAACCAGGTGGCCACACAAATCACTGCTTGTTTTGCTAAAATCTCTCAATGGATATCTGCACACCATGTAAAGCTAAACCTTGAGGAGTCTGCTATCCATGATCCTACTATCAACATCAGGCCAAAACACACTAACTGTCACTGCTCCGCCCAACATTGCTGCTACAACCCTGCAGATATTGGGAGAACATGTTTTACAATCTGTTTGGATACACTGGTACTGGCTGGATATGTCAGTGTCCTCTTTTAAACTCATTTTAATATGCATCATCTTTTATCTGTCTCCTTATTGTGTTATTTTGTCTGTGAAGCACTTTTTAAATGTATTTTTAAATCCGATGAACAATCTCACCATAGTTATCCTTTGCATCCCAGCCTGTGTTCCAGTGACCGCCCCATTCTCCGCCCACTCCACTCAACACGGGCTCCTCTGGGTCGTAGGTGTATTCCTCAGATTGTTCTTCCTGAGTGGATTTTTCCAGCCCGTTCTCCAGCTGATCCGGGTACTCCCAGAACAGCGGCCAGAACAGCTTCTTGTGGCTGTTGGCCCATTCTGAGGAGGACACCGACCAGTCGTTATGCTGCCCCCCTTTCACCAGGTCCATCTCCACCTCTGTCTCCGTCTGTGAGTCCCCTACCACCTCGATGGTCACCTGAAAGAAAAACACAAAATACTTGCTTTATAGTTTAGCCAGATGCAAATAATCTAATTTAGACTGATAAAAGTTGTTATGGTCTACTACAATGTAAGACCAATAATACTCTTAAGGCCCGGACACACCAATCTGGCAACAAAAAACTGACACAGATGGACCCCGACTGTCGCGTAGCCTCGCGTCTCTGCGTCTTGGCCATGTGTCGCACTGCAAAGACTTCAGCCGACGGCCAAGAAGCACGTACGAACTGCGCATGCGTGAGTGGCAATAACTCTCCTTACCAGCAGGTGGCGGTAGTGTGTATTCGTCATTCAAAAGAGGCAACAACCAGAAGACAGACTGCGTGATAACCGAGAGAAGAAGAACAGACTGCGTGATATAAACAAACAACAAATAGCGAGTGCGTTCCATGTTCACTCTACAGCGAGAAGCTCATGGGGCTTTCCCGAACCTGTGTCGAGAGCTGGATAATAGTTTGTTTGGGTCCGTCACTTCCGTTTCACTTCTAATGCACTGATTCGCTAGCTGAACGGCCAATCAGAGTGATTTCTTTCGCCGACTGCCTTTGGCCGAAGTGCGGGTCGGCTGAAAAGGGACACACCAATCCGAGTAGGGCGTGTCGATGCTCATCGTCGGCCTGACGCCCGCCGACGCCGATAATCGGCTTGGTATGTCCGTGCCTTTACACTCAACAACTTGCTTCAGAGGAACAACTTTGACAAAAATGACCTCAGCAGCAAAAACAAAGATTCTGTCATTTGAGATAATCGTCATTACCTAAAATATGCATTCACACAGAAGTGTCATATAATGATGGTGACTTGCTCAAACAAACGCCTCTACAAAGCAGTTATAGTGCATGGGTAATGCAATGAGTACTGAAGGGAACCAGAGTTGCAGTAAGGGGGTAGCAACCCGATTGGCCAAGGCAGGGCAATGCAAACAGAATGGTTTAACCACGTCGTGGATGTTTGATAGGCCTGATCCATTCACAGAATGGTGGGCCAGTACCAGTGTATCCAAACAGATTCTAAAACATGTTCTCCCAATGTTGAAAAGAGTGTATCAGCAGGGTTGTAGCAACAATGTTGGGCGGAGCAGTGACAGTTAGTGTGTTTTGGCCTGATGTTGATAGTAGGATCATGGATAGAGCAGTCTCCTCAAGGTTTAGCTTTACATGGACCCGAGGGGGTCTAGGCGGACGGCCCGGGGGCAAGGCAGAGTCCATGGTGGGGGTCGCGGGCGGACGGCCCGGGGGCAAGGCAGAGTCCATGGAGGGGCGAAGACCACAGCGGGCGAACTCAGGGGGCCGAGCATGAGGACGAAGAAGGCGGCTCTCAGGGGGCCGGGCTCGAGGGTGAAGACCGCGGTTCTCAGGGGGCCGGGCAGGAGCCGGTGTCGACCGGACAGGAAACGGAGCCGGTGGGACAGGTGTCGGCAAGATCCCCCACGGAAGAGGACAAGGAGTTGGCAGTACCCCCTGCGAGACAGGTGATGTCGAGGCCTCCAACGAAACAGGTAGAAGAGTAGTCGGCGGGACCCCCAACGGGACAGGACACAGGGCCGGCAGGACCCCCGGCAGGAGAGTAGTCGGCGGGACCTCCAACGGCACAGGACATAGGGTTGGCAGGACCCCCGGCAGAAGAGTAGTCGGCGGGACCTCTAACGGCACAGGACATAGGGCTGGCAAGACCCCCGGCAGAAGAGTAGTCGGCGGGACCCCCAACAGGACTGGACATGGAGCTGGCAGGACCCCCAGCAGAACCTCCAATGGCACAGAACATTGGGTAGGGACTTGAGAGGGGACTCGAGAGGTGACTTGAAAGGGGACTTGAGAGGGAACTCGAGAGGAGGCTTGAGAGGTGACTTGAGAGGGGACTTGAGAAGAGACTCGAGAGGGGACCCGAGAGGGAACTCGAGAGGAGACTTGAGAGTTGACTAGAGAGGGAACTCGAGAGGGGACTTGAGAGGGAACTCGAGAGTTGACTTGTAAGGAGACTTGAGAGGGAACTCAAGAGGTGACTTGAGATGGGACTCGAGAGGGTCCGTACTCCGACAGGACGACAGGGTGCTGGAGTCGCCGGTATGCCGACAGGACACGGGAGCTGGCATCGGCCGGAGAGCCAGTACTGGAGCTGAAACTGGAGTCGGGAACATGGCTACTGGGGCCGGTACTGAAGCCGGAACCATGGCTGCTGGGGCCGGAACTGGGGCCGGAACCATGGCTGCTGGGGCCAGGACTGGAGAAAGGACCATGGCTGCATGGGCCGGTTCTGGAGCCGGAAACATGGCTGTGGGAACCGGAACTGAAGCCAGGAATATGGCTGTAAGTTCCGGTTCTGGAGCAGGGACCATGGCTGCTGGGGCCGGCACTGGAGCCGGAACCATGGCTGCTGGGCAAGGAACCGGAATACGGAACCATGGCTGTGTGGGATGGTACTGGAGCACGGTACCATGACTGTGTGGGCCGGCACTGGAGCACGGAAACATGGCTGTAAGGTCCGGTTCTGGAGCAGGGACCATGGCTTCTGGGGCCGGCACTGGAGCCGGAACCATGGCTGCTAGGACCGGTACCTGAGTACGAGCTGAGGCGGGATCCCAAGAAAGGGTCAGAGAATGGAGACTGCCACTCAGGGCTACGAGAAAAAACTCTGAGAAACTCAGGCAATGAGCTTCTCAACCATGGCACATTGTCCACCTCCATTTGTGCCTTTTTGAGGACAGCCTCTTTGTCCCTTTTAGCCGAGGTTCTGCTCCATTCAGCATAATGACACTAAAGAGTGTACTCTAGGGAGAACAAGTCCAAATAAAAATAAAAATCTGCTGGGTCCATTGTTGGTCGGTTCATTCTGTCAGGATGCGTGGAAAAGGTAGGACCCAAAAGCAGTATTAACGAAAAGCGAGCTTTATTAAAATAATAAAAGCTGTGGCAAAAAAGGCAGTATCCAAAATCTCCAAAAAACAAATGAGCAGCACAAGGAACACAGACCGTGGAATAACATGGAGGGGAAACAATGAACCGACATGGAACACAGGGGAAGACTAGACGAAATACACAGAAGGGTAATCACAGGACAAGACACAGCTGGGCAGGGGAGGGAGAAACACAAGGGCAACAGGTGAACACAATGAGACAATCAGACACACCAGGGAAACTAACGACAGGGAGGAGGACCAGACAAAACACAAGGAGGAAGACAAAACACCGAATGAACAGACTTACAAAACCCATAACCAGACAGACAACACTAAAACCGTGACATAAACCTAGGAATGTGACAGAATCAGTGTCATAAATGTTGACATTCTTTAGCCGTGGTAGGACAAGCTATGAAAGCAAATAAGAGAGCCAAGTCAATTGGTGTAGAGAAAAAAAGAATTGGGGCCGAGGATGGAGCCCAGAGGGATACCAGTGGTGAGTTGACAAGGGTCTGACACAGACTCCTCTCTATTACCCTGTAGGTGTGGTGTTTGAGGTAAGATTTGAGCAGGGAAAGGGCAGAGCCTGAGATTCCTACTTCTTGAAATTTGTAAAGGAGATGTTGTTGTTTAGTTGTGTCAAATGCAGCAGAAAGGTTCAAAGGATGATTACAGAGGAGAGGGAGACTGCTCTTACGGTCTGCAGTTCCTCAGTGACAGCAAGGAGGTTAATATCAGTTAAGTGGCATGCCATGAAACAGACTGGTAGGAATAATGAAGGCTTTTTTGATGAAGGTATGAAGAGAGTTGATTAAAGACAGCTCTCTCAAGTGTGTTGGATTGACAGGGGAGAAGAGAGACAGGTCTGTAGTCTGTTACATCCCAAGATTCAAGTGTGGATTTCTTTAGGAGAGGGTTAAATCTTGCCTCTTTGGAAAAAAACCATTTGTTTAGGAAATGTTGATGAGATGCGTGAAAAAAGGAAAATGATTAGGAGCAATAGACTGGAGATGTTGAGAGGGGATTGGGTCCAGAGAGCATTATCAGGGTTGGAAGTGGTAACAAGGCTTAGAATAGCTTTTTACTAACGCAAGAAGGAACTGAAGGGATCGAGAAGGGTGGAGAAGATACAAAATAGTTTTTGGGGGTTGCAGAATAGGGTGGAATTTTAGATTGAAAGTAATTGTTGCTGTAGAAATAGAAGAAGAGAAGATATTGGTAATGAGGTTGTCAAGGTGTTTGGACATCATTTCCTCTCAGCTCCCCATAGGATGGTTCTGTCAGCACTTATGGAGTCGGTCAACCAGGGAGCTAAAGGGGGCTGACAAACCGGCCTTGAGGTGAGAGGACAGAAAGAGTCTAGAGATGAGGATAAAGTATTTGTCACAGAGTTTGGAGAAATTAGTGAGAAACCAACAGCTAAGGGAGCACTGAGAGCACAAATGAAGCAAGAGAGGAGGTTACTCATAACACTATTAGAGGATATCGTTTTGTCATAATGGGAAAGGGGCAGAATGAAGGATATGAGAAAGTGATCAGAGAGGTGAAGCAGGTTTGCAGAGAGCTTTGAAGTAAAGCAGTTTCTGGTACATTTGAGGTTGAGGTGGTTGCAAGCTTTATGGGAAGGTGGAGATTGAGAGATTCAGATAGCAAAGGAGTTTACCAGAAGTAGGAAGTCAGAGGACGGAGGGCCATTTTCTGGGACGTTAAATAGCAGGGCATGTAATTTTTCCAAGAATTCCGGATGTTGACCAGGCTCTGAATTCCAGAGTCACATAATTGTTTCTCTAAATCAACTCCACAAGTCCTAAACCCATTGTTCGTCAAGCCAACTCCACCAGGATTTGGTTTCAGAGTCACACTTAAGACCTTTTGAACTATTATATTCGGCTGTCATATGTTTTATATTTCCACTTTTCCCCCTTTGTTCTTTTATTCCTCCAAACACCAGTGTAGATGTCTGGTGTTCATGGACAAGTTGGAGCACCCCACTGTTAAAGGTCCTGCATGTGGTAACTCAAGACTCTGTCCTGACTCAAACCAGATGTACACAGAGATGGTTTTCACAGAGCGAGAGGGAGATACATGGTGCTGAGAACAAAAACTGAGGGGAAAGTGATGGTGGAGGACTCTGCTCAATCCTCATTCCCTGTGATCAATGATTTAATCTGAAACACCTGCACCTTACCAATATGAACTCTTCTTGACATGAGGAAAATGACGTGAATGTATTTCCACTCTGGGGTTGGAGATATGACCTAAAATGTAAATCATATCTGATTACCAGAGGTGGAAGACGTACTTAGAACCTGTATTTGAGTAATAGTAGAAGTACCAGGGTGTAGGAATACTCTGTTACAATAAAAGGGCTGCAATCAAAATGTTACTCAAGTAAAAGTACAAAAGATCTAACGTAAAAATATAATTAAAACACCAAAAGTAAAAGTAGTCATTGTGCAGATTGGTGCATTTCAGAATAATATATATGATATGTTTTATAATGATTGATCATTAAAGTGTTCTCAAAGCTGGTAAAGGTGCAGCTAGTTTGAAGGACTTTGTATACTGCAGGGTAGCTTGTGAATTTACTCCAGGTGGAACTAAAGTCTGATTTAACACTTGATTATATTTCACATCATTCATCCACATCTGTGAAGTAACTAAAGGTATTAAATAAATTTAGTAGAGTATAAGTACATAATTTACCTCTGAATTGTAGTGGAGTAGAAGTACAAAGTAGCAGAAAATACTCAAGTAAAGTACAAGTAAAAAATGGTACTTAAGAACAGTACTTGAGTCAATGGATTACAGTTAAAGCTATAAAATAACACATTAATGTAATCAGATTACTTTTGTCTGTAACGCAATAATGTAACGCGTTATTGTTGATAACAGCAGTAATTACATTACAGTTATTCAGCACAAAATGATCTCATTACTTGCGTTTCTATAAGGTCTTCGACTATCTGCAAAACGGGGGGACAGAAAAACGAATACAACATCCCTTTTCGATCAGCTAAACTCAGGACTTCATGGATAGCTATTAGTTACCTGGACCAGTGTTATGATGGAACCTGAGCTAAAGAAAACATGGCTGATGTTCAAAGAGCAGAAACAGAGGTATGTGTACAGTACTGTCCTGATTAGATTAAGGATGTATGCTGATCTGGGCATACATTAGGTTTAACTTTATTAAGTTATGTGTCATTTGATTAATGGTGCATCTCAGGTGATGTTACAGGATAGTCCATTCATGTAACTAGTAGTGTAACTAAGTAAGTAAGGTATTCAAATGTAACAATTTTTGTGTAATGCAATACTTTTTGAGTTACTACCCCAACACTATTTATTTGTAAGTATTTTCTGCAATGTGACACATTATTAGGGCCATGCCTGAATTGGGAGTGAGCTGTATATGGCAATAAGACGTTCTTTCCTGTTGTTTTATTACTTGAGTTTTTTCACCTCTGAAATAGAGGTGACGCATTATTTTTGGTCCGAGATACCACAGCCAGCATTACATTACACTGCACTTGAAAATAAAAGACACATGTGGACCCTGAAACATGAAACCGTTATCCCACCCCCCCCTACTTCCAATTTCCAATGGAACAATTTGTCCACACCATTATGGTTCTTTCCACATGCACCCCTACCTGGATGTTGGGGTTCTGGGAGCTCATGTCAGAGTTGGCCAGCTCTGGGAAGTTCCTCAGGTCCAGGACGAAGGTCTCGGAGTCCTCCTTGGGCTCAGGCAGGGGGAGGACACCCGGGGACCAGCGGTGTCTGGACCTGGGGAGGGACGGACCCGAGGGAAGGGTCTGCAACAGGTTCTCCTGCTGGAGCTCCTGGAGAGTCTGGAGATCTCCGCCATGAGGCTCTGCTTTCACCTGAGAGGAAGACAGACGTAAAGTCATGCAAAGGGGACTTTGTCTGTAACTAAGTGGATTTGTCTGCAGAAATTGGTTGTCATTGAAATACTTTAGAAATAAGTGAATAGTCGATGGAAATAAAAAATTCCCCCATGTGTAATGCCCTTATTAACAACCAGAGGTTCTAATGATAAGTTATTTTCATATTAACAACCGCTCATACAGACCCGGCGCCAGAACAAATCTAAAGGGAGGGCATGTGATTTTCATGGGAGGGCACACAAAACCTCCACGTGCTGCGGGCCTGCGGCACAACATATATCAAACAGCAAGGCCAACAGCATTGCGCAAAGACGCACAAGTATCGCAAATACATACATAAATAAAGGGCAACATAGAAACCACTTTTGAAACATTGTGTGCGTGGCAGCACAAACACTGGTAAATCACGAGCAAGGCACACTGGTTAAGGATGGCAGCTTCCTCATCGTTGCACTCGGAAAGAAATAGTAGAGACTGAGACGATGAACTGTTTAGCCCGCCTTGGGCATGGTTTATTTTCCTATGCACTGCACTCGGACATGTGGAGTGAGCCGAGTAACTTAGAACATTATTTTGGCCAACTCTTGCATCTTTGTGAGCGTGATACTCAAACGGATAGGAGAGCCCACTGCCTGACTCGAACATGCTGTGTTTTGCGGAGTGAATCGGTGGGCTCAGCTGTCTCACCTGCTAGAAAAAGAACTATAATGGGCGATCAAGCGGACAGTATGCCACACGTAATAACGGCGTCTCCTGCCAGTCTGTT